>NC_133660.1:108947140-109104640 GCF_037893015.1 Macrotis lagotis
AAGGGGAAAAAGTCTGGGAACAAAGTAGATTACTATCTCAATTTAAGAAAGTCGGTATATATTATAGTATATTGATGTAATGGAATTTTATTTCCCAATGAGAAATGATACTTATGAAGAATTAATAGAAGCCTAGAGAAAATATATATGAATCTATAGAGATAAATAAATAGTATCAGATGAACAATTTACAAAATGACTACAAAAAAATTGTTGATTATATTGTAGAAAGTTGTAGAATATTACTACTATAAATATCAAAAAAAACACAAAATTCTTATCAAGTCTATTATTTGCTATGGCTTCCAGTGATCTGATTATCAAGCATAGTTCCCTCTGTTCCATAGATAGAATAAATGAAAAATGAATGAAAGATATGTATTAAATGTTCACTTAATATATACTAATCACTATGCTAGGTGCTGGTGATACAAATAGGAAAACAAAACAAAATAGTATCTGTTTTCAAGAAAGATTTGAGAGCTACAAAGGGAGAAAAAAGCATGAAACTGAAACTAAAGTTGGATAGAAGATGGCAAGAAAGCACACAATTCTCCTGAATGAACTAAGATCACAGAATGCAAACATTAACAGGGACATTGGTGGTTATTATGATTCATCTTTTGCTTACCTTAACAATATTTCCTGAGACTGGATATCAACCCTCTACTTGAAATATTCAAAGAAGAATTTGCTTTTATTCTCCTTGACAAAGGAAACCTGTTCTACTTATAGAGTTCCTCTATATTAGACCTAAATCTAGTTCACTGAATTTTTTTTTTCTGCTTCACCTTGCACTGTTTTCTGGATTTAAGAAGCAGCTTGAATCCCTCTGTCATATGAGATTACTTTCAATACTTCAAGACAGCTTTAATGGACTTCTGCTCCACTTCAAAACTCTTTCAACTGACTAAAAAATGTCTCAAATTCCTTGCTCAGTCCCTAATCCTCACATTATTCCTAATCATCCTTTTTTTTTCTGATGCTCCAAAATGTCTTGGGAATAAGTTTTCTTGCTCTGAACACTGTAATTCTATTAAACCAAGCATAGGATTAACTATGTTGACTTACATATAATCTACCATATTTCCTGATGATATAAATAACATGCTTATAAATGTCCAAATGACAAAGTTATGTAGAATACCAAAGATATTGGAAAACAGAATCAGAATCTAGAAACATCTCCAAAGACAATATTAAGAAAAAGATGAAGGTCCTTATTTAAAATTAAAAAAAAATAAATTGACAAGTAGTAAATGGGGGAAGTATATCTAAATAGCAGCTTGTAGTTTTTTAAAAAGGCCAGATTTTACAAATGAAAGAGATAAGATCAAACAAAATTAAACTGCTTGCCCAAGGTAATAAATTGAGATTTTAACCCATGCCATCTGATCATCAATCTGGCAGGCTTTCAACTCACTTTATTGTGCTGTCTTTCCTATGAAATGCATTTAACTTGAGCATTTGCAATGTAGTTATATGCTTCTACCATGTCTTACATTAAAAACTGGGGCACTTTAGGGAGAAAAATGCAAAAATTATAAACATAGGGTGGTTTATGTTCCTTCAAGGCTCAGCCAAGATAGTCCTTTCTCAATTTAATCAATTTGATAAATATTTAAGGACCTACAACAAACAAGTCATTGTGTTGTTTCAGAGTTATAAGGTTATCAAAATAAAATTTATGATATTTTTTTACAAAGGACTCATAGCTAAAATATGTGAGGAAGTGGTTCATATTAAGAAGACTACAAGTAATTCTCTCAAAAGATGAGTGACCAAAAGTTATAAACAAGCCATTTTCAAAGGAAGAAATCCAAGCTATCAACAATCATTTGCAAAACTCTGAATCACATAATGGTAGAAATGAAAACTTAAACAACTTTGATTTTGGTATTCTTTGTAGGCATTAAGTCAAAATCAGTGATAATTCATCCAACTATATCTATATATCCATCCTACATCTCTCCATCTAATTCACATAAATATTGTGATGTAGTTGACCAAATACTTTGCCAAAAATTTAAGTCAATTGTAAATGGACTAGTAAATATTAAGAAAATCTAGTAAATATTAAAATAGTCTAATAAATATAAAAAAGGAAAGGATCTTAGTCTGGAACAATTTGTTCTTAATGATTTTTTTTTCTCTTTTTGTTCTATTTTTATTTTTCCCCAATAATTCTACAGCGATCATTTTCATAATATATTTTAAAATTTTGACAGAAATTGAAGTCAAACACTTAATCTATCATTTGCATGCAACTGTTTTCTCTCTTTCTGAAAATTGGGACCACTTTTCTCATTCTTTACTGTCTTTCAATTATCCATGGTAATTAAGTCAGAACTTATAAAATTGTTCAGTGCTCTGAGTTAGTTTGTCTATACCTGGAGATTTGCCATCTTATCATCAATCTGACATGCTTTCAACTCTCTTTACTGTGCTATCTCTCTTGAGTAATACATTCAATTTCAGTATCTATAATTTAGTAATATAAGTGATTTGAACTCATCAAGAGCAATTATATTTTTCATTATTTCTTTTTTTAAAATTTATTTATTTTTGAATTTTACAATTTTTGCCATAATCTTGCTTCCCTCCCACTCCCTCACCCCCCACAGAAGGCAGTCTGCTAGTCTTTACCTTGTTTCCATGATATACATTGATCTAATTTGAATGTGACAGGAGAGAAATCATATCCTTAAGGAAAAAATAAGAAATAGCAACATTACATAATAAGATTACATATTTTTCAGAATTAAAGGCAATAGTCTTTGATCTTTGTTCAAACTCCACAATTGTTTCTCTGGATACAAATGGTATTCTCCATTGCAGGTACACCAAAATTGTCCCAGATTGTTGCTATGATAGAATGAAGAAGTCCATTAAGGTTGACCATCACCCCCACATTGCTTTTAGTTTGTACAATGTTCTTCTGGTTCTACTTGACTCATTCAGCATCAGTTGGTGCAAATTCTTCCAGGCTTCTCTGAATTCCCATCCCTCCTGCTTTCTAATAGAACAATAGTGGTCCATAACCTACATGTGCCACAATTTGTTCATTCATTCCCCAATCGATGGACATTCACTCAATATCCAATTCTTTGCCTCCACTAACAGAACTACTATGAATATTTTTGTACAAGTGATGTTTTTACCTTTTTTCATGTTCTCTTCAGGGTATAGGCAAAGTAGTGGTATTGCTGGATCAAAGGATATGCATATTTTTATTGCCTTTTTGGTGTAATTCCAAGTTTCTCTCCAGAAAAGTTGGATGAGGTCACAGCTCCACCAACAATGTATTAGTATCCCAGATCCCCTTCCAACATTGATTATTGTCCTTTCTGGTCATATTGGTCAGTCTGAGAAGTATGAGGTGGTATCTCAGAGATACTTTAATTTGTGTTTCTCTAATAAGTAATGATTTGGAGCAATTTTTCTGATAACTATGGATCACTTTGATTTCCTCATCTGTAAAGTACCTCCACATATCCTTTGACTGACTAGGGTTTTTTTTGTGGTTTATAAATTGGATTCAGTTCTCTATATATTTTAGAAATGAATACTTTGTCAGAAATACTAGTTGTAATAATTGTTTCCCAATTTATTACATTTATTTTGATCTTGGTTACAATGGTTTTGTCTCTGCAAAAGCTTTTTATTTATTGTAATCAGAATTATCATTTGTTTTAATGATGTTCTCCATCTCTTCCCTGGTCATAAACTGCTTCCCTTCCCATAGATCTGACAGGTAAAGTATTCCTTGATCTCCTAGTTTGTTTAAAATATTGTCTTTTGTGTTTAAATCCTGTATCCGTTTTGATCTTATCTTAGTATAGGGCATGAGGTAGTGGTCTAATCCAAGTTTCTCTCATACTAACTTCCAATTTTCCCAACAATTTTTATTGGAGACAGTTTTTGACCCCAAAGCTGGACTCTTTGGGTTTATCAAACAGATTAATTACTATAATCATTTCCTGTTATTGCACCTAGTCTATTCAATAGATCTACCATGCTGTTTCTTAGCCAATACCAGACAGTTTTGATGACTGATGCTTTATAATGTAATTTTAGATCTGGTAGGGCTAAGCCACATTCTTTTGCAATTTTTTCATTAAATTCCTGGAATTCTTGACTTTTTATTTTTCCATATGAATTTACTTACAATGTTTTCTAACTCATTAAAGTAATTTTTAGAATTTTGATTGGAAGGGCACTAAATAAGTAGTTTAATTTAGGTAGAATTGTCATTTTTATTTTATTAGCTTGGCCTATCCATGAGCAGTAGATATTTGCCAGTTATTTAAATCTGATGTTATTTGTGTGAGAAGTGTTTTGTAATTGTTTTCAGAAAGTTTCTGAGTCTACCTTAGCAGACTTCCAGATATTTTATATTGTTTGAATTTACTTTGAATGGGATTTCTCTTTCTAGTTCTTTCTGCTGAATCAAGAAATATAATTATATAGAAATGCAGATGATTTTGTGGGTATATTTTATATCCTTCAGCTTTGCTAAAGTTGCTAATTGTTTCTAGTAGATTTTTGGATGATTTTTTGGGATTCTCTAGGTATAAGATCATGTCATGTGCAAAAAAGTGAGACTTGTCTGTTCCTACCCAATGCTAATTCCTTCAATTTCTTTTTCTTCTCTTATTGCTGAAGCTAACATTTATAATACAATATTAAATAGTAATGGTGATAATGGGCATACTTGTTTCACCTCTGGTCTTATTATGAATGCCTCTAGCTTATCCCCATTGTGTACAATGCATGTCAATGGTTTCAAATAGATACTGCTCATTATTCTAAGGAACAATCCATTTATTTATGCTCTCTAGTTTTTTTTTTTTTTAGTAGGAATGGATGTTGTATTTTGTCAGACATTTTCAGCATCCATTGAGATAATCATGATTTCTGATAGGCTTGTTATTGATATAATTACTTATACTAAGTTTTCCTAATATTTCAACAACCCTTCATTCTTGGGATAAATCCTACTTGTCATACTATATTATCCTTTTGATAACTTGCTATAATCATTTTGTTAAGAATCTATCTAAAATTTTTATGTCTATATTCATTAGGGAGATAGGTCTATAATTTTCTGGAGCACCATATTGGTATCATAGAAAGAGTTAGGCTGAGTTCCATCCTCACCTATTTTTCCAAAGAGTTTATATGGAATTGGAACCAACTGTTCTTTAAATGTTTGATAGACTTCACTTGTGAATCTATCTGACACTAGAGAGTTTTTCTTAGGGACTTCAATAATGGTTTATTGAATTTCTTTTTTGCTTAGGGTTATTTAGATATTTAATTTCCTTTTCATTTAACATGAGTAACTTATAATTTGTAAATTTTCTTCCATTTCACTGAGATTATCAAATTTATTGGCATAGAGTTGGGCAAAATAATTCCTAATTATTACTTTAATTTCCTCCTCATTGGTGGATAGTTCACTTTTTTCATTTGATACTAGCAATTTGGTTTTCTTCATTCTTTTTTTAATCAAATTAGACATAGGTTTATCAGTTTTAGTGTAATTTTTTCATAAAACCAACTCATGGTTTTATTTATTAGTTTAATAGATTTCTTGTTTACAATTTTATTAATTTCTCACTTAATTAAGAATTTCCAATTTGATATTTAATTTGGGGTATTTAATTTGTCCTTTCTCTAATTTTTTTAGTTGCATGTATTGCATGTCCATTGATTTTCTTTCTCTAACCTATTCATGCTAGCATTTAAAGATATACTGCCTTGGCTATATCCCATCTGTTTTGGTATGCTGTTTTGCTATTGTCATTATCTAGGATGAAATTATTAATTCTTTCTATAATTTCTTGTTTGATTTGTACATTCTTTAAAATGAGATTATTTAATTTCCCATTAGTTTTATGTTTATTTCTCTTTGGCCCATTATTGCATTATGATCTGAGAAAGATATATTCATTATTTCTGCCTTTTTGCATTTGATTATTAGGTTTTTATGCCCTAGTACATGGTCAATTTTTTGTGTAAGTGCCATGTTTTCTAAAAATATATATATCCCTTTATTTCCCCATTCAATTTTCTCCAGAGGTCTATTTATCTAGTTTTTCTAGCAATCTATTTACCTCCTTAACTTCCTTCTTGTTTATTATGTGATTAGATTTGTCTAAATCTGAGAACAAGAGGTTGAGGTCTCCCATTAGTAGAGTTTTGCTGTCTATATCTTCCTGCAACTAATTCAACTTCTCCTCTAAGAAGTTGTAAGCTATGCCACTTGGTGCATATATTCAGTATTGAAATTGCATCACTGTCTATGGTACTTTTTAAGAGGTATTGTTTCCCCTCCTTATCTCTTTTAACACTATCAATTTGCAGCTGCTTTGTCTGAGATAAGGATTGCTACCTTTACTTTTTTCACTTCAGCTGAAGCAAAATATTTTTTACTCCAACGTTTTACCTTTATATGTATCTCTCTGCTTCACATGAGTTTCTTGTAAGCAGTATATTGTAGGATTCTTATTTTTAATCAACTCCATTTGCTTACAATTTAAGGGAGAGTTCATCCCATTAACATTCAAAGTTATAATTACTTACTCTTTATTGCCCTTCATGCTATCTTCTCTCTGTTTGTATTTTCCCTTTTTTTCTATATATCCATATTCCCCAGTATTTTGTTTCTGAATACCAACACCTTCAGTTTGCTCCCTTATATCAAGCCCCTCCCCTTTCTTTCCCCTTTTCCTTTGCCCCTTCTTCCTTCCCTCCCTTCTGTTAGTTCTCCTTTTCCTCCCCCATCCCCCTTTCCCTTTTTTAATACTTGGAAAGTAAGATAAGTTTCTTAACTTGACTGAGTGTGTGTATGTTAACTTTAAGCCAAATCTAATGAGGGACAGATTCAGGCAGTTCTCACCTTATCCCTTCTTCCCCCCTATTGCAGCAGGTCCTGTGTACCTCTTTATGTAATGTGATTTATCCCATTCAATCTCCTCCATCCTCCTGTCTCTTTACTGGTCACTTTTTAAGGAGGTATTGTTTTTAAATCATTCTGTCAAAGTCACAGTTAAGTAATGAATGTCCATTATTTCTGGCTAAGTATACTCTCTCTATTAGAGTTTCAATTCCTGTGAGTTATGGGAGTCTTTGTACTAGGTGGGGACAAAGCCATTTTATCTTATTGGATAACAGTTTTTTTTTCTTTAGCCTTTTTTCTTTACCTTTTCATGTGTCTCTTGAGTCTCCTGTTTGAAGTCCAAATTTTCTATTTAGCTCTTGTTTTTTCATCAGAAAAAGTTGGAAGTCTCCTATTTCAATAAATGTCCATCTTTTCCCCCTGGAAAAGAAGGATCAGTTTTGACAGGTAGTAAATTCTTGACTGCATTCTAAGCTCCATTGCTCTTCAGGATATTTCATTCCAGAACCTTTGATCCCTTAATGTTGATGGCAACCAAGTCTTGTGCAATTCTTACTGTACTCTTTAGTATCTAAATTATTTCTTTCTGGCTGCTTGCAGGATTTTCTCTTTTATCTGATAATTCAGGAATTTGACCACAATATTACTTGGTGTTTTCATTTTGGGATCCGTTTCTGGCAGGGATGGTTGTATTCTTTAACAATTTCATCCTCTGGCTCCATGATGTCAGGGACATTTTCAATCACCAAATCCTGTAATATTAAGTCCAGGCTTTTTTTCACTTCATTATTTTCAGGGAGTCCAATGATTCTTAAGTTTTCTCTTCTAGATCTATGCTGGAGATCAGTGGTTTTGGCAATAAGATATTTTACATTTTCTTCTGATTTTTTGATTTTCTTTTTTTAGTTTTCTTTTTTATAATTCTCATTTTGTACAAATGTTTTGTTTTTACATTAATAAAATATTCTTGTTTAAGTATAAACAAAATACCCCCCCATGAATATAGACTTGCTTGGGCGATAAAGGGGAGAGAAAAAAAATTAAAATTAAAAAATAATAGTAATAATTGTAGGTATGGCCAGGTGGCGCAATGGACGAAGCACCAGTCCTGGAGCCATGATCACCCGAGCCGACATCCAGCCCCGTAGACCCAACAATCACCCAGCCATGTGACATGCAAGCCACCTGATCCCCACTACCCTGCAAAAACCAAAAAGAAGGGAAAAAAAGACCCAAAATAAAATAAAAATAGTAATCATAGTAGGGATGGCTAGGTGGCAGACAGAGCATTGGCCCCTGAGCCAGGAGCACCCGGGTCCAAATCTGGCCTCAGACACCCAAAGATCACCCTGCTATGTGGCTCCAGGCAGGCCACCCAGCCCCATTTGCCCTGCACCCTCCCCCAAATAATAATAATAAAAAATGTGCTTCAGTCTTTGTTCCAACACCAACAACTCAGTCATGGCTGGATTGCATTCTTTATCGTAAGTCCATTGCAAAAGTTGCTTCCATGTTTTTCCAACATTGCCATTGCTGATCGCAACTCTATCCTTTCTTATTTCTCTACTACCATGTACTATATTTTCTCTCTCCTTTCACTCTGACTCTGCTGTAGGGTCACTGAGTGGCGCAGCAGACAGATCCCTGGTCCTGGGGGCAAGAAACCCTGAGCCCCCATACCATCCCTTAGGCCCAGAATCCACCTGGCCCCATGGTCCTTGACTGGCCTTCCAATCCCAGCCCCTTGCAAGAAGTAAAAAAGAAAATGTGTCATATCTGACCACTCTCCCCCCATGGTCCATCCTCTCCTCCTTTATTCACATCCCCACCCCTTCCCCTTGCTCCCCACTCCTTCTTACTCCAGATGTCTATACCCCATTGAGTATATATGCTGTTTCCTCTCCTAGCCACCTCTGATGAGAACGAAGGTTCCCCCATTCCCCCTTGACTCCCCCCTTCAATATCATTGCAATAGCTCATTGTAATAAAAAAAAATCTTATTATATGAAATATCTTGGCCTATTCCCCCTCTGCTTTTTCTTTCTCCCATTCCATTTCCCTTTTTTTCTATTGACTCCAGTTTTACACCATATTTTATCTTCGAATTCAGCTTTCTCCTGTGCTTCAACTATCAAAGCTCTCTCTACCTACTCTATTAACTGAGAAGGTTCATATGAGTATTATCAATGTCATTTTTCTATGCAGGAATGCATGCAGTTCATCCTCATTAAGTCCCTCATATTTCCCCCTCTCCTCCAATCTCCATGCTTCACCTGAGTCCTGTATCTGAAGGTCAAACCTTCTGTTCAGCTCTGGCCATTCCAAAAGGAGCATTTGAAATTCTCCTGGTTCATTGAAAGTCCATCTTTTTCCCTGGAAGAGGACATTCAGCCTTGCTGGGTAGTTCATTCTTGGCTGCATTCTAAGCTCTCTTGCCTTCCGGTATATTATATTCCAAGTCCTATGAGCTTCCAATGTAGTTGCTGCTAAGTCCTGTGTGAGCCTGACTGCAGCTCCATGATATTTGAACTGTGTCCTTCTGGCTGCTTGTAATATTTTCTCTTTGACTTGGGAGTTCTGGAACTTGGCTATAATATTCCTAAGGGTTGGTTTTGGGGATCTCTTTGTCAGGGGGATAGGTGGATTCTCTCAATTTCTATTTTGCCCTCTGCTTCTAGAATATCATGGCAATTTTCCTGTAGTAATTCTTTGAAAATGATGTCAAGGCTCTTTTCCTGATCATGACTTTCAGGTATTCCAGTAATTTTTAAATTGTCTTTCCCAAGTCTGTTTTCCATATCAGTTGTTTTTTTAATGAGATATTTCACATTTTCTTCTAATTTTTCATTTTTTTTTGTTTTGAAGTATGGATTCCTGACTTCTGGTAAATCCATCAATCTCCCTGAATTCTATTCTTTGTCTGAAGGATTTGTTCTCAGAGAGTTTTATCTCTTTTTCCATATGGCCAATTTGCTTTTTAAGGCATTCTCCTCAATAACTTCTTGAACTGTTTTATACATTTGACCTAAGCTTGTTTTTAGCATAATTTCTTCAATTTTTTTTGGATTTCCTTGACTAAGCTGCTGACTTCATTTTCATGTTTTTCCTGCATCTCTCTCATTTCTTTTCCCAGTTTTTCTTCCAACTCCCTCATTTGATTTTCAAAATCTTTTTTTGAGCTCTGTCATAGCCTGAGCCCAACTTCTGTTTTTCTTGGAGTCTTTAGATGCAGGAGCTTGTACTTCCTCATCTTCAGACTGAGTATTTTGATCCTTCTTGGGTTCATATGCAAAATATTTCTCAATGGTCTTCCTCATATTTCTCTGCTTGCTCATTTTCCCAGCCTGGGCCTGGTTTTGGGGTGCTTCCTGAGCTTTTGGGATACTCCCACAAGGGTCTCAGTGTGTGAGGCTCTGTCCTCTCTCCTGCTCTGTGAATAACCATAAGCACCCTCCTCTGCCATGGGGCTGAGGTGGGGGGGCTGCTATTCTAAGGGGGGGCCTAGACTGGGATCAGGATCTAAATGTGGTCAGAACCCCAGAGTCCTGTTCCAGAGGCAGAGGACAGAGCTCTGCAGTCTCTCTCTCCACTCCCCTCCCTCAGCTCAATGGGCTCATGCCCTGGGGGCTCCTGCTTACTGGTTCTGCCTGCTTCTGTTTCTGGATCTGGGTAGCCGAAAGACCAAGTTGCTGGCTGTGTGCCCTGAGGGCTGGGCACCAGGTGCTCGCTCTGGCAGAGGTCCCCCGCTGTTCCCTCACTTTGTGCCTGGTGCTCCCCAGGGTGCAGCTCAGGAGACTCCCCCGCTGCTGTGAGCCATGGTTCCCAGTGCCCTGGGGCTGCCTCCAGGAGGCTGAAGTTCTTTAGCTCTAGAGGGCCACCCCTCTGACCTGGGGAGCAGAGCTTTTCTGCTCTTTTCCAGGTTACCCTGAGTAGGAGAACTGCCTCACTGGTTCCCTTTATATGAGTTCTGTCTCTTGAAAGTTTAGTTAGTCTCCTTAGTTTCAAGTTTTATCAGAGAGTGCCTAAGACTGGATCCCTTCTTGTCACCATCTTGGCTCCGCCCCCCAATTTTTTGATTTTCTTTAACAGATTCTTATCTCATGAAGTCATTAGTTTTCACAGACTTTATTCTTTTTTTTAGAGAATTTTCTTCACTTTGCAACTCCTTTTCCAATTGGTCTATTCTATTTTTGAAGGAATTTTCTGTTTGTCCAATTGAGGTTTAAAGATAATTATTTTCTTTTTTGCATTTGTCCAATTGTATTTTCCAAGCATTTGTTTTATTGTTGCAAGACGTTAATTTTTCTCTTGGATTTCTTTTCCCAAATTTTCCAGTTGATTTTTAAACTCCTTCCTGATATCTTCAAGGAAGTCCTTTTGGGTAGAGACCAAATTATATTCTACTCAGAAGTTCTAGTTCTCTCTGAGTTATGGTCTTTGCCATCTGAGTTGTTTTCTATGGACCTCCTTTTTCCAATGGTCTTTCTTCATTTTCCTAAGATCTTGTGTTGGTAAGGGGCTGGTTCACTGAGGTTTGATGCTGAAATCCCTAGAGGCTTTGCTTGTTGGGTTTAGTGACTCCAAGTATGCTGGCCAGTAGGGGGTGCTGGTTGCTTTCTCTGGAGTGTTTGTGACCTTGATTTGAGACCCTCTCCCTAGACCTGAAGGGGGTGAATGAGGCTGCTGGATATCCTTGAACAATGTGGGCTGGGCCCAGGGCTACGTAGTTAATCTCCCTATTCATTTGAGGGATCTCTGCTGCCCATGCCTGAGCCTGGGGGTGGGGATGGGGCAGTGCTGTTACTGTGTTTGTTTTAAGAAGAGGACTCCACTGAAATGAAAATATGGACTCTGGGTTCCTCCAGATCAGTAGAGATCAATATCCAGCCACACTCTGCAACTCTGCACCAGAACTTGCCCTCCAAACCTGCTGGAGCACCCCAGACCTCCACTTCCACAGTCAAAGCCTCTCAAGCTTATCCTAGATTAGACTGACTCTCACCCTGCCCCAGCTGGCTTTTGACTCTTGGCTCCCTGCCCCCAGCTCACCCAAGATCACCGAAGACACACCTTGTTTGCAGATGCTCTTCCCCTAGCATCTTTTTCTGGGCTTTGTCAATCAATTTCTGTTAAGAGGTTTGTTTCATATTATATATGAGGGAAGAATGGAAGACCTTAGCATGTGCCTACCTTCTGTCCACCATCTTGGCCAGAAGTGTATTATTTCTTTCTTAAATTATCTTCAGCTAAACTTTCTATTAGATATTTTCTCCATTCTTTCTTGAATAATAATCATTCACCATGACAATGAAAATAAAATAAGAACTGGATATTTTTGCTTCCTCACAATCTTCCATCATTTTCTCCTGAGCAGGAATCCTGCCTCTACTTCCATTTTCTCTTTTCCCTAATATATCAAACAAAAAACAAAGCAGAAAAATCAAAACAAACTAAAGAACATTAAAACCTAAAACAAAAACTTACTCCCCCCCCCCAGGAAAAAAAGCAAAAAAGAGACTCATTTTCTATGGTCAGTAGGATTCACACCTGCCCAAGGAAATCCCAATGGAATTAAATTTCATTACTTCATCCTCTCAGCTAAGAGTAATTTTCCTTCTTTTGGAATTGAGCAAGTCACAACCTCTAAGTCTCAGTTTTCTCATCTGTAAAAGGAGTAAGTTGGATCAGGTATTCTCTGAAGTCATTTCTCATTTTATAATTCTATAATTCTATTATGTAAAGAACTGTTCAACTGTTCATAAAGCTCAGAGAGGAACAATCAACAAGAGAGGAATATTCTCTTGTCTTGGATAAGTGATGTAAGTCATCAGAAGGCAAGTGGTTACCTATCCCTTATAAGCCATTCTAGTATCTGTGCTTCATAGAACCCTTACTTTACTAATATAAACCAATTCTATTCAGTATTTTTACTTTCTTGTACAGTAGATAAAATTGTTTTTGTTGCAATTTTAGTTAAATGAATGTCTAGTTAAAAGCACTTGGGGATATCCTTCTATGTTTCATCTTCCAAGGAGGAAAGTGAAATCCTCTCTCTCTCTCTCTCTCTCTCTCTCTCTCTCTCTCTCTCTCTCTCGCTATAGCCCCACAGCGTCATTTTGTTATTTATATACTCATTTCTAGAGGATGGTTTCTATGTATTCCTTGAGGGAAGTGTTCAATACTTACTTTTTAAGCAGCTCCAGTGACTGATTGCAGCTGCCAGATGCTTTTGCATTATTTTTCCCTCAAAAAAGAAAAACAAAGTAGAAGGAGGAGTTTGAACTTCTTTTATAGGGCAGAAAATTTACCACCCTCCTGGACTTGAAGGGAAGAACTTGTTTCAATGGCTTCTATAGGAGAGATATACTGAGTGCTCTAAGATCCCTGTGAGTGTCTGAATAACTCCCTCTGTGCTGTCTCCCTTCCCTTTTACGTCTTTGATGTCACAGCCAATACTTACCAAATTTCAGTTTGCATTCAAGGAGTGAGCTAATTTGGTGCATAACTGCCACACCTTCCCCAACCCCAAACCCTATCAAGTCCTTCTCAGAGTATAGTCCTCTAGGTTGATTAAATGTGTTTTTGACAGACTTGGACAAAATTGTTTACCCTGAGTTCCCAAAAAGAACCCAGTGCATAATGGGACATTTACATTTTTCCTGGAAGCACAGCCAAGCCTAACATCTCAAAGCCTTGACAAAATTAGATCAGTCAATCTGATAAGTCAGGTCTTCAGAACTAACACACACATCTCTCTGATTTACTCAGAAGTCCATGCCTTCATTTTTATAGTAGAGTAAATGACATGAATCCTTCCTAAAAAAAATTGATGATCATTCAGCACATATACCCCAATAGTGCCATAAATAATCCATAGTAAATACTAATGCCTCGATCCCACATAATTCAAAGCTTAAAGAAATAGACATATTGAATGTACATATATATATATATATATATATATATTTATTTATTTATTTATGTATAGGTATATTAAATATATGTGTATACAAATAAATATATGCATGTATATATATATGTGTATCTCCCTAGGTTTTGCCAAGAATTTTAGGTATATTATCAAATTTTATCTTCCCCAAAATCCCATGATATAAACAGCACACAAATTATCATCCCCATTGAGAGGATGTGGAAACCAAACCAGGGCTCAAAAATTTTTAATGATTTTTTTAGTCAGACAGCTGATACCACAATATCAAAGATGGTATCTAAAATTCACTTTCTCATGACTCCATGTCCAACACTTTCTGCTACATTATAAAGACCAATTTATTTTAGAGACCCAATTTATCAGAAATGTTTGCCTTATACTTGATTTTTTGCATCTGTTGTACAAAGAGTTAGAAATAATTTAGTGATGTATTTTTTTTAATTTTTCCAAGGAAATGGGGTTAAGTGACTTGTCCAAGGTCAGTTAGTAATTATCATGTGTCTGAGGCCAGATGTGAACTCAAGTCCTCCTGACTCCAGGGCTGGTGGTCTATCCATTGTGCTACCTAGCTGCCCCTGTAATGTTTTGATAATTGCTCAATGTTTTGCTAAATTTCACTTTTATTTCATGCTTTACAAATGAAATAAAAGGATATCTGTGTTGGACTTTCATATAAATAGTAAAGAAAGGATATACATATAAGTCATCACAGAGAACCACTGGACAATGAAATTTAGGGAGAGGTTCTACAATCTGCTTTCAGCCATCTTTCTGTACTACTGTTGATTTGGCAAAGTGAAATCAAGACTGTTTATAGTACATCTTGATGTTCCTATTTTTTCTTATTTATTAAAATCAAGTTATATATATATATATATATATATATATATATATATATATATAAATTTGTTTTCTTTTTAATTGAATATCATCACAGTTGCTGAGAAGGGTCAGATTTTCCTTCTTTGATTTTGTTTCTGTTATTATTCATTCTTTTCTCATCATACTTAGATCTTTTTTTACATGGCATAGATTTTCTCAGACCACATATCTAGGGAATTGTATTTCTTATAAAATGGTAAAATTCATTTTCTGAGTCTGTTTGTTAATAGTAGTAATTCAGGCAATGGAACTGCATACAATTAATTTCTAAAAAGCTCTTCCTATGACTGTGGCAATTTACATTTTGATCATCTGTACAGTTTCTTTTTACTCACACAATAATCCAAGAATTTGATCTGAATGTTATCTTTGCCACCATCAGTATTCTATAGGATCTCAGATGGATTGAAGATTCTTAGGTTACTTTCCCAGATTTCTCTATATCTTAAAAGGAGTCATATGTAATAGATGAAAAAACAAAGTAAATATATTATTATTATTATTATGACATAATACTATTTTTGAAAAACTTTAGTGGGTTTTCCCATTTGATAGAAGAACTTTTACTTGCATTTGGAAAATATCACTTTTCTTTGACTCAGGAGCCAATAGAACTTGAACAGGGCCAAATGAACAGTTTCTCCTTCTGCTTAAGAAAACCTGGGGCCTTCATGAGAACCTTAAAGACCATTTCTGTCTAACATTTTTGGTATCCACCACCACTACACCTGTTACTTCAAACGTAGCATGACCTATATAACCTGCTGTCCAGGTACAAGCCCACCTGCTCACCAGTCCCTTTTCCCCCTTATAAGCCAAGATCTTGTATGCTCTGTTTCCTTGCCTTCTTCCTTCTGAGGTTCCTTTTTTGTTGTTGTTTTGTTTTCTTAAAGCCCTTTTTGAAATTGCCTTCATTTCACTTCTGCTCTTACTGTAGCATATTTAAAATTCAGGTAAATCTGGAATAAAATAGGGTTTATGAGATAAAAGGATAAAGAGAAGAATTATTCACTATTCATATTTCTCAGATTGGACAATATAACATTTTGCAGTTGAGTTTGTTGAGAAAAGTCAGAGTTAGAGAGTGAACCCACTAATATACAAACTCCTAAGCTGATTGAGAGGTTAAATATTTTCAGATATAATTTGCAAGTCTGATTTATATATATATATATATATATTTATATGATTATTAATATATTTTATATATGAATAGATAACATTATTTATATGATTAATATAGTCAAGTATTAAATTTTGCATATTTAAAAAGTCCCAGTGCTTACTGTCAACTCTTTACTATCTTAAAGTGAAATTCTATCATTATCATCATCATCATGATCATCATCAAAACTCTTTTTGATTGGCTACCAGACTGGCCGAAATCAATGTCTTTTTGCTCCATCACAATCTATTAGACATTTACAAATTAAATGACCTCTTTTCATTTGAATATATAAACCTATTCCTAAATAACTTTGATTCTTTAAAGAAAAAATCTATAATCACTTGAAAGATAAAGGTCTGCCTAGATACTAAGCATGAATATTGAACAATAATATGACCAAAAGGAGAGCATGTCCACATTGTGAGTAATTGTATCAGTGATAATAGATAAGTCTGTACAGTTGTTACTGCCCATACACTTACCTCTACTAGAAAGCTGCAAATATGAACCGCCCCAAAGGTAACTACTCAGATACAAAATTCCTCAGGCTAGTCACTGGTAGGATTCAAATATGGCAGAAGAAATTTCATTTTTATTACAAAATATTTCTTCTGAAATTCTACAGTTACCAATATTTAGACATACATATCTTACTGTTACCTTGAGGGGGAAAAAAGGGAATTGATTAAACTATCTTCATGTCTCCTTCAGAAGAAAGCACTGATAAAAATAAAGTTTAGGGGCCCTCAGCAAATCTAATAAGGAGTTTGCTAAAGCACTTAGCCATGAGAGCTAGTCGTATATCAACAAAAAATAATATTTAAGAAAAGGCTGAAGAGCTCATTTCAAATAAGAATGAAAACACAGAGTTCTATTACTCTGTGAGGCATATATGTGTGTATATATATATATTCACAAATTCACATTTATCTATATATGTATATATACATATATTTATATATGCATATATACATATATATAAATATATATATATGTATGTATATGAAGTTCATATTGTACTCCTATTAAGGAAAACAAGTCAAAGGGGCTAAAGGGTTGTCCTACTCCTCTCCAGATAATTATGCAGAATGTCCCTTGAAAATAAAATATAACTGAGGAAGGACTTCAAGGAAGAAAAAAAAAGAAGGATCAATGTGTAGAAGGGAATCTGCTTTTTGATAAATAACATTTTATTTTTCTAATTCCATGTAATGATAGTTTTCAACATTCATTTTTATAAGATTTTTGAGTTCTAAATTTTTCTCCTTCCCTCCCTTTTCTCCTCTCTCCCAATTCAATTCAGCAAGAAAGTAATACAGGTTATTTGTGTACAATCATGGAAACATATTTCCACATCAGTCATATTATGAAAGAAGAAACAGAATAAAAGGAAAAAGCCATGAGAAAGAGAAAAAGGGGCTTAAATTTGGATTCAGATACCGTAGTTTTTTCTTTGGATGTAGATACACATTTTCCATCATGAGTCTTTAAATTAATATTGAATAGATAAATGCAAATTAAGATAACTCTGAAATACAATTGGATTACTGTATTGCTGAGAAGAGTTAAGTCAATCGTAGTTGATCATTACAATGTGTTACTGTTAATGTGTTACATAGGAGCAGTATTCTCTTCCCTCATCTAAGTCTTTCCAGATTTTTCTGAAATCTACCTACTCATCATTGTTAGAGTTATAAATTTAATCAGTTCTGTAAACATTTGAGGAATGAGACCTTTATCAGAAACACTTGTTAAAAAAAAATTTCCTATCTTTCTGCTTTCCTTCTTTTTGGGGAAGGAGGAAGTTGTGGGGCAAGGGGGTTAAGTGATATCACCAAGGGCACAAGTATCTGAGGTCAAATTTGAACTCAGGTCCTCCTGACTCCAGGACTGGTAGTCTGTCTATTGTGCCACCTAACTGCCCCTCTGTTTTTCTACTAATTTTGATTGCATTGGTTTTATTTATGCATTTTTTATGTTAGAGGTACGTCAGTTTTTTATTCATTATCTATATCATGTAATGCACTTCAAATGAAACTCCATTACAATAGACTTTTACAGTAAATGGGATATTAACATTGATTTCATTTAACTTGATCCTTATACATAATATTTGGGTTTTTTAAATTCTGTAACTCAGAAAGAAGAAGAAAGATTTTTAAAAGTTAGACTCTTCTGTCAGACTTTTGCATACAATCTATGGAATGACCATCTAATTCTCTGTTAATGGTTAATGGCCTTTAAGTTAAACATCTTACCAAATTTTCTATGAAAAGCAATTTTTAATAAAATATCTACAGTTATGGAGAGGAAAGGAGAGACGGAGAACAATTGGATCACTATTGGACGAACCAAAAGTGAGAATCGTGTTTTGTTTTGTTTTTTAAGGTTTTTGCAAGGCAAACAGGGTTAAGTGGCTGGCCCAAGGCCACACAGCTAGGTAATTATTAAATGTCTAAGGCCGGATTTGAACCCAGGTACTCCTGACTCCAAGGCCGGAGCTTTATCCACTACGCCACCTAGCCGCCCCTGAGAATCATGTTTTTACAGAAGGTAATTATCATGATGCTTTTCTTTTACTTAAATTTTATTTATTTATTTTCATCCATATGCATATGTATATTTTTTAAGTTACAAAATTTCCTTCCACGCTCCCTTCCCAATCCCGTGCCCCTCAGCTGTGAACAATCAGGTTAGCATCGTACATGTATATTTTGACAAATATCTTTACAGATTGATAATTTTTGGGATGAGGAATTAGGATTAAGGATAAGAGATACATAAGAGATAATTTTTATAAAGTGTTCATCAGATTCTGAAAGGTTGTTTTTTGTGTGTATGCAAAATGTTTTAATTTAATATAATGAAAATTATCCATTTTGAATTTCTTAATTAACTCTATATCTTATTTGGTAATTAAATTCTTTCTTTGTAGAAGAAAATCTTAACTTGAATCAAAAAAGCAGAAGGTAGATAATAGGGATATGGGAAACAAAGGAAAGAAAAATAATTCAATGCTTGGAGAAAAGCATAGACATTTTTGCATAAAGGAGAGTGGGTTCCCTGAGGGAAGGCAATCATTAATACCCCAAAGAGCAGAAAAATGATGTAGATCCACAGTTTTCATGAACAGAGAAATCATCTAGAAAGAGAGAAAGGAAGGAGATGATTAGTGAAAACTGGTTCCTTTTGGAAGAGTGATAAATCCATCAGGCATTCAAAATTTGGAGGTCTTGTTAAAGTTAGTCAAGTCTGATGACTTTTACCTACTTTGAGTGATTTACATTAATACAAATTATGTTGACAGAAATAAAAACTTATATAGCACTCACAGGGATTATGATGGTTTGGCCATGAAACAGAAGACCTTGAGAACATACCAATCCTTCTTCATTGATGCTGATAGAATTTATGATGTTTCAGGATGCAGAATAAGACATACATTTTGCATATGATAAATATGTGGTTTTATTTGGTCAGGCTATGCTTTTTTTTTTTCCCCCAGCAGCCAAACGAAGTAATAGGGAGCCCTAAAGTACTGACCTGGAAACAGGAAGTCAAACTTAAATTTGGCCTTATATTTATTCTTTGTGTGGCCTTGACCAAATGACATGATCTTGTCTGCCTCAGTTTCCTCAACCTAAAAATGAGGATAATAATAGAACCTCATTCTCAGGGTTCTTGTGAGAATTAAATGAGATAATATTTGTAAAACACTTAGAACTCTACTTAGTACATGGTAGGTGCTAAGTAAATGTTTTTTCCCCCTTTTTAATCCCCTTTTCTTTATTTTTGAGGAATGAGATGGGATTTTGGAAAAGAATGGGACCTAGTGACAATCTTACAAAAAAAAGAGAAAGAAGGAAAAATATTTGCGTGTCTTGAAAATGTATAGACTTGAACATAAGGAAATGCAGAAAGAAACATAAACAAGCAGGTTATCTTGCAAAACAAATACACACATATGTATGTGTATATGTATATTTAATATATAATATATAAAATATATACCAACAAAAGTGAGATACACATAATAGTATTTTTATAGTTTTAAGGAAATTTCTCCATTTCATTTCCATTCCATATGTGAAAATGTGTTTGCAAAACTGAAAAAAGAAATAAAGATTTTGGGGGAAAGAAATATAATGCATGAAGATTTGGATTTCAAATACTTGACTGAAAATATAGGAATTGGAACTTAGAAATAGATTGCAAGCAATAGGTACTATTCAATTATATATTTTCTTCAATTGATGCAATTATCCTTAAAAGAATTTCAAAATGAAAAAAGAAGAAATAAAGCTTTATAAATCTCTCCATAGACAGATGCCATAGAAAATACAAGCTATGAGAGTAAAGATAACTAAAGATAATTCAAAACCCACAGCTTCAGGTTCATGAATTCATAGAGTTTGGGTAGGTTCAATTAGGTAAAGTCTTTATTATGTACTTACTTAATTCAGGCACTAACCTAGCCTCTGGAGATACAAATAAACAGAAACTACCAAAAAAGACAGTCCCTCTCCACCAGAGGCTTACTTCTAAACAAGGAACATATTGTATAAAAAGGAACTGAAAAGTTGACAAAAGACAAAATACAAGCTGACAATGAAAGAGTAGGAGAATAAAGGTTGTATACATATGGGGTAGGTCCTGGGGAGGTGGGGGGGGGGGGGGTAGAGAAGGACCAAACTAAGTTACATTAGAAGTCAGTCAGGATAAGGTGACTATAAGCTCAAATGGAGTTTCCAGGTAAAAGAGATTGAGAGATGGGGAAGGTTCAGAGTCATAATTGTCTCAGACTAGGAAACGGGGCAGAGTTTAGAATGAGATAGAAAATGTCAAGGAAATGGATAGAGAACTGACTCTGGAAGCAGGAGGATGGGAGTTAGAATCCAGGCTCAGACAGTTACTAGCTTCATGACCTTGGGCAAGTCACTTAACCCAGATTGCCTGTCATCTAGTCGTACTGATCCAGCAGAACAGCCCCCCCCCACCCCCGGCACTCCAATCCAATTCCCATGCATGTCCTGCCATCACCTCCCTGATGTTGTGGTCTTCTTAAAAAAGAATGAAATACAAACATTAAAATAAGGGATGTTTTTATTTTCTTCTTCTCTTCCATCAATATGATCAGGTAGACCAGCAAAATTCTTTTTTCAATTTTTCTATCCAGTGCTGGTGGATGTTTTGTAAACCCGATTGCCTTTTTATAAATTATTTTTCTGATAGTATGCTAGTAAATTATTTTTTGAGATTATACTTATCACAGAGAAGAGATGGAAACATCCCTGCTAGAAGGAACTACAGAGAGTGGTCCCATCTCTGTGATGCAGTAATCAGGAGAGTTTAACAGTCTCTCACATTGAACTTGGGTCCAAGATAGAGAGATAAGCACTAGGTAGTAAAATCCAAATGTTTTGGAATAAAATACTATTCTACTTAATACCTTAATTTACTTGGTAGAAAGCCTATAGTGATATGATCCTAAAGAAAGTTATTCAGCTAAATCTCCATTTAGGTTTGGGTTTTTTTTTCACATTGGCAACTTTAATTAATTGCTTCAAACTTGCATTTCACTTTAACTATTCAGACTTTGTTTTTATCTTGCTTTTTGTTTCATTTCCTAAGATGAAATTTGCTAATCTTTATTCATTTAAGGGGAAAAATGTCTATTCAAAAGCTTTCATTTTCAAGTTGTTTTTTTTTCCCTGTTAAATTATTTAAGGCTTAATTTTTATTATGGCAACTAGGAGGCATAGTGGATGTATTACCAAACTAAGAATCAGGAACAGTGAAGTTTCAATTCAATCTTAGATTAGATGGATGACCTTGCACAAGTCACTCAGACTCTGTCTGTCACGATTTCCGCTACTATAAATGAAAGCAATAAATAACATGAACCACACAGTCCAGACTATGTCCAGGATCAAATAAGATAATATTCACAGAATGCTTAGCACACAGAATATTCAAATTGTTCTTTCTATTTCATTGCTTTATGAACCTTATGTTGAATCTTTTCCCTAACTACACCATAATTTTACTTATAACTTTATATCCTACCAATAAGGTATGTTTTTTTTTCTATATGACAGATTATGTTCTTAAAAGATATCACAGAAGTTTCATTGGATTTTGAGTCAGAAATTGTGGGTTCAAATCTTGGTTCTTGGGACAGCTAGGTGGTGCAGTGGATAGAGCACTAGCCCTGAACTCAGGAGGACCTGAGTTCAAATTTGACCTCAGACACAATAATTAGCCAGCTGTGTGACCTTGGACAAGTCACTTAACCCCATTGCTTTGCAAAAATAAAAGAAAAAGAAAAATAAAGCAGATCTTGGTTCTTCTACTTACTATTTATGTGACCTTGGGCAATCACTTTTTTGGACCTCAGTTTCTTTATCTGTAAAATGATGCATAAAACTAGATTAATCTTAAGGTAACATCTTCAAATTAATGATGATACTATGAGTTACATATATGTAGAATTTTGTCAGGGAAGCAGATTGGGAGGTAATCATATAGATCCTATACCAAGTATGTAACTAAAATTAATTGTAAGAGTAAAGAAGAAGGCAATTGTGGTTTAGGTTCAGAGACAATAATGAGAGTAGCATTGAGGGATTAAAACCAGATAACATGTTATACATTCTTTTTAACTGCCCTTATGTGAAATGTTCGAATCTTCCAACAAACTAGAAGCCTCTTCAATATTTTAAAAATTTCCAACTCTGTTTGTAATCTTGCCATACCTTACTAGTCATTTTTCATGAGTCATTGGGGGGTAAAACAACAACAAAAAAACTTCATTTGTGATGGTAATCTACATACTAAACTAAATTTACCCTCAGATAAAATATAATCCCTTACCAAACCCAAACTCAAAATCTTCCTAGTTGATTAGGACCTATCAATTTGAGAACCCAGGGTCATTTCTGTATCATTTAGTGTACATGTCACATATTTGGGGAAGAAAAGCAGCCAAAATCATGGAATCGGGGGTCATCAAGTTCATCCACACACTTCCATATTACAAAAGAGGAATCTAAAACTGAGAGGGATTGATTGACTTGCCCAGTATCTTCTAATTAGTAAATTTATTATTCAGGATTTGAACTCAGATCTTCCTAAATCTCAGCCCAATGATCTTTTTCCTTGTGCCACCAAGCTACCAAGAAAAACGTTCAAATAATTTTAAAATAAATAAAATAATACATAATAAAATAATAAAATAAATTAATTATAAAAAGTAATTCATTCAAATAAGTATGATGAGTCATATGCTACACTCTTAGAATTGGGAAGACTTGAAGGAAATTGCTATATATAACAAATTTTGATTGAAGAACCATGCTAAATTCAAGTTAACCTTTCAATGGCCCAGTAGGATCTCTAAGACTTTGCTAGTTACAACATAGTTGTTAATATATTTTGGTAAAAAGAAATTTTACATTAGTAGTTAACCTCCACAGCTGAAATCATTGCTTAGACATTCTTCTCTCCCCTCCCTAGATAAAATTTCTTTCAGTTTCAAAATACTAAAAGGATGAGATAACTGGCCTGGAATTCAGGAAGGACTAGATTGAAATTCCCTTTTCTGATAGATAAAGGCTTTGAGAACCTGGGAAAGATTCAACCTCTCAGTGATCTAGGCAATCCTATAAGACTATGCATGGCAGAGACTATGCCATCCTGCTTTGCTGGAGGTTATTTCAATACCTGGGAGATCACAATACCAATAAAATGACCATTACACTCTTCATCCTTTACCAACTGAAAGGGTGAGGAGGTTAAATGATAAATGTCCTTTCTTCCATCTTCTAGATAAGAATTCCTAGGGAATAATGGAATTTAGAAATGTTATAAATTAAAATCTATGATAAAATTTCCACAATTCAGCTAGTCTCCTCATGTATATTATAGTTTAAGTTTATATGCATGCAGTAACAGAACAGAATAGAACAAAATCTTCTCTTAGAAGATAGAATAACATGGAAAACTGCCAGGTTAAATGAGACCTCACTACCAATAGACTAATCAAATCCTATTAGTTTACATTAAGAAGCTTCTTGTGTAGCCAGATTTTTCTTGTCATTGCTACTGATTTCTTCCATCATAATGAACTTATTTCTTGGTTTCTGTGTCAAAACAATCCTTGAACCCTAAACCAGTCACCAGAGCAACTGACCATAGAAGAACATAATCAGAGTAGTAGGTTGGATGAAATTCTGCTAACTCTGTTCTCTTGTACGGTTTTCTTCATACCATGGAATAAATGATCCTTAGACTATTTAAAATTCATTCTCCTGGATCACCCTACCATGAGTTTACGAGCCCTGAGTGTGGACTTTCCCTTTTTCTCCTGAGATTTAAAATTCAGTGATGCACTGCCCAAGGGTCCTTTGATATCTTCAATAGAAAATGAGAGATTATAGGCAGACAATTCTTAGCACTTGATAAATGTGATAATCTTGATGAAATGTTATGCATACCTGAACTTCTCATTTTGGTTGAGTTCTTTTCCACTCCCATGAAGCAATAGATTCATTTTTTATTGGATTCTCCTCCTATACTTGTCTTCCTACTTTACATCCAACAGAAGAAAGAAAAGCATGACTGATTAAATAAAAGTTGAAGTAATAACTTGAAAAAACAGCCTGCATAAAATCAAAAATGCAATTACAATAAAACCGTAGCACCACTCCTCAGCCCCAACCCAAAGAGACTTAGCTAATATCTGTCCTTTAGTGTGGTTTAGTTTAGACATTTTAGCCTATTCTCCTAATCATGAGCTGCCTTTAAGAAAGAATAGTCATTAATATCAAAATATGTCAACCGTAATTGCACATGCATAACATATTGAATTACTTACTGTCATGGGGAGGGGGGAAAGGAGGGAGATAGAAACTTGCAACTCAAAAGCTTACAAAAAATGAATGTTGGGGCAGCTAGGTGGCACAGTGGATAAAACACAGGCACTGGAGTCAGGAGTACCTGGGTTCAAATCCGGTCTCAGACACTTAATAATTACCTAGCTGTGTGGCCTTGGGCAAGCCACTTAACCCCATTGCCTTGCAAAAACCTAAAAAAAATTAATGTTGAAAATTATCTTTGCATGCAGTTGAAAAATAAAATAAAATAACATTAAAAGAAGTATGGTCAGATCCAGATAATCAGTTTTAAAAAGATAACCCAGCAAATTGTAAATTGCTTAAGAACAGGAACTGTCATGTGAGGTAGTTAGCACATATTTGCTACATTAACTATCAATATTTTTTAACATATTGATCTTGCATTCACTAGTCCATGTGTTATTCATCATCTTTACTAGATGACTCTCTCCCCTCTTTTTTTCAGTCATACAGTTACCATGTTATTTTGTTGTCCCACTTCTTTCTCTTTTTTTAAGGTGTTTTTTTTTTGGCAAGGCAAATGGGGTTAAGTGGCTTGCCCAAGGCCACACAGTTAGGTAATTATTATTAAGTGTCTGAGACCGGATTTGAACCCAGGTACTCCTGACTCCAGGGCCGGTGCTTTATCCACTACGCCACCTAGCCACCCCTACACTTCTTTCTCTTAAGGTATTCTTGATAATATTATAACCTACTGATGACCAGCAAACATCTTTCCTTTCTCTTTCCAGTCACTTGAATCATTAAATGACTTGTACGGTCACATAGCTAGTAAATGACTGAGACCAGATTTGAAAAAAAAAATGTCATAAAGAATTGACTAATGCATAAAGCAATTAAAAGGATACATTTGGAAATGAAGGTGATATAAAAACAAAATATAGCAATAATTTTAACAGTTAAAATTATGAATTGCAACATTTCTAAAAACAGCAATCATTCATGATTTGAAGAATTGACAAGAATATCAGCTCAGTCAAGGTCTAAGTAATATAAACATTTTGGTAAAACATATATTATTCATATATCTCTAGACAACCTTTGCCTAACATCTAAAAACAAAACAAAAACAGCAAAAAAATGGATGTTAAACACATTTTAGGGAGGTAAAGCAATGGGATTAAGTGACTTGCCCAAGTTAACACAACTAGGTAATTATTATTGTATCTGAGACCAGATATGAATTCAGGTCCTCATGACCCCAGGGCTCTATCCACTGAACCACCTAGATGCCCAATGTTTTAAACACAGAAATTGCCACAATATTTTCCAAATATAATCTTGCCAAACTATATCCTCTTTTATAATTCTGGCTGTACCTCATTATCCATTTGTAGTATGTGTCTAAGATATTAGCACTGATATAGTTATTCATAGTGTTTTCTTTGTTACATCTACTATTCACAATTCCATCCTCTGAGGCTAAGGAAAAAATGAATCTAATTGCTCTTTCACAACAATTCTTCACAACAATTCTTCACATACTTCAACCTAACTCTCACATTTTCCTTCAATCTTCTTTTTCCGATGGTTAAATATCTATAGTTCTCTAACAAAATTTAGAGTTAAAGAATCTGGAATCAAATCCTAGCTTTTTTTTCCTTTCCAATTCCTATTTCTAAAGTTTCTTCCTCTCTCTCTTAATCTGTTTCCTTGTACTTCTGAAGTCATGTGAATCTCTAAAGCCCCTTTAAATCAACCCTGTTTTAGTTTGTTAGTTTAGTCATAGAAACCAAGTTTTAGTTTAGTTTGAAAGCATATTGTTTTTGTGGCATAATATTCACTTTATAAATAAAGACTTTGGGATTAAGAAATTAACACAGCCCAGAAGTAGATTTTTGTCTTTGGGCAGGTCAGAGCAAACACCGTAATAGTTAAATATTCCAGTGTAGCTACGGGAAGTCTAGCTATTTCCAGTTCAAGTAGGTATTGAGTGAAGGGACTATCTCTCTTTCCTCCAAACAATTTTAAACTAGGTACTCAGCAGTCAGGAGGGGTACCTTTTAGTGGCTGAGTGCTTCAAAAATAATCCAACAGAACAGAAGCCAGACTGTTCTAGAGTACCTCTCACAGACTTCTGCTCTCAAGGTCACCTAAAGAGTACTCGCTAGAGATTTCCAGCTCACCTGAAACGACTTCATCAGAATTCTGTTCCATGTTGCTTTGATTCCTGTCCTGAAAATTGGACAAAGTACCAACCACAGCTTCACATTTAATCTTGCATATGAAAGATCATTTTCTGAAGAACTTTGGAGTAGATTAGAGTCTTTATTTCTCTTCTCTAAGCTGCTTAGATTTAGGCTTCAGGACTTACTTATAATACATGATCAGCTCAGGAATGAAATATTTATTTAGGTTTACCAGAAGGAGGAGAAACACTGGACATTTTGGAGATCACATAGACATGTCAGGAGAAAAGATTCTAGCTCTTGATAAGAAAAGTAACTAATAAAAATAAATTATGACAACTTTATGTAAATCTCTGATATGGAGAAATGCATACTGAAAAATAGTCTTGTTGGCTCAAATGGAATATTTTAACTAACCATGATCTATATAGTAGCAAATATTTTTATCATTCAAAGGTATAGTGAATATATTCTGAAGTCATCATTCTAGACTGGAGATTGATGCCCTCTCAGGCATCTAGGGAATATCCTGAGAAATTAGTATATCTTTTCTTTTATATTATCAGAACTGTATAAGAAAAGATATCTTAATTTTCTTTTATATTATAAGTACTGGAGCAGGTAGGTTGCACAGTGGATAGAGCATTGGCCTTGAAGGCAGGATAGGAGTTTAAATCCAACCTCAGACACTTAACACTTACTAGTTGTATGACCTTGGGCAAGTCACTTAACCCTGATTGCCTCACATACAGGGCCATTTCCTGTCATCCTGATTTATATCTGGTCACTGGATCCAAATGGCTCTGAAGGAGAAAATGAGTCTGGTGACTTAGACCAATACCCTCTCACTCAAATCCAGTTCATGTGCTTGTCATGGTATCACCTCTCTGATGACATGATGTTCTTTGAGAATAAAGGACAAATATCAATTATCTGTACTATGCTCTTTTCAGTATTATCCCTCCACTGTTAATCACCAGTGACCAACATCCCAGTTTTAAAGGACTTTTTCCTTTAATAATATAGGAAAAACAAAAACAAAAAATCCCTAAACACTTTTAGACCATAGCCTTTCCTAAACTACCTTTGTCTCTACCCAGACTCAGAGTCATACACATAAAGTGGTAAGCTTAATATTTCTATATAATGTTGTTGCTATTAAATTCATGTCGAATCCAAATTTGGCATCACTTTTTGATGACCCCCTTATCTCAGAAATTTATGAGCTCGGTTCTAAAGTTCAGTCACTGACAAGCTGGCTTGAAAAACCAAAATCAGCTTCTGGACCCCCAGACTCAGTCTTGCTGTCTTGACCTAAAATAAAAGAACACATGAGAAGGCTAAAAGAAATAAGGTCTGTTATTGGTCTCCTTTGGCAAGAAGGTGAGGGTCTAACCCTGAAAATATTGTCTGTTGGGGGCAGCTAGGTGGTACAGTGGATAGAGTACTGACCCTAGCATCAAGAGGGCCTGAATTTTAATCTGTCCTCAGACAATAATTACCTGGTTGTGTGACCTTGGGTAAGTCACTAAACCCCATTGGCTTAAATAAATAAAATTTTAAAAATATATAGTCTATCATTAGAAGCTTTAATTAGATATAATTAGTCAATGAACTGAAGTCAAATCAAGAAATTCAACCAAGAGAGTGACTGAACCTGATCAATGTCTTTTAAAAAAATTTATTTTATTTTGTTTTCCCAATTACTGGGAAAAGCAATTTTTAATATTCATTTATAAAAATTTTGAATTTAAAATTTTCTTCCTTCCCTCCCTCCCTCCCTGATACAATAAACTATTTGGTATAGGTTAGATATGTACAATCATGAAAAACATAATCCATGCTTGGCTGTGATTTCATTTTATTTATTTTCTTTTTAATTTATGGAATAAAACAAGTATTTCCATAATATAGTATAATTGAAAAAAAAAGATTGCAAATGAAACTGAAATCCTTTGCATACAACTTGATAGTACTTTTAGATATATAATAAAATTATTATTTTAATTTTTTTATCTGTTTTTTCTTTTTGAAGGCATACTCCTACAATTAAAATCATTTAGAGATGCTTGCCATTCATCACAAGATTAACATACTGGAGCTAGTATAGAATGTCAGCATATTCTCTGCAACTTTCTACTGGAAAGCAGGTTTTCCATTTTCTATCACATGAACATCCAAGCACACTGGCACATTCTTGGCAGGTTTATTCAGTAGACTGGTTTTATTACCCCTTCCCTATTATAAAAAAGACATAATGCTTCATTTACTTCATTGGATGGAAAGATTTCATTAGAAAGAGGGGATATTCATGGGCATGGAAGGTTGAGGGATATTCTTTCATGCCAAGACACAGAAACATGAATACAATTTCATTTTCATTTTCAGTTTGAGATTTGGAGATGTGTCAAGAGATGGCTTAACACTCATGGAAAAACAGAATTCCAGATATTGCAGGCATCTGGTCTTTCGGGTGGCAGATGGGAGAAATAAAGAAGATGCTAGCTAGATTGCTGACTTTACATTAAATGGAATATATATATCACATGGTGAAGAGTCTGTTTCCCCTCTCCTTTCTGTCTAAGGACAAGATCGAATCCCAAGTTTTCCTATTCTTTAGATTTCTTTTATACTTCCTGTTGTAATTAGTATTGTGGATGAAATAAAGTTTTTTTCATAAATATAGATACTGTGGTTTGCATGATTTTTTATTTGTGATTGAGAAGTAGCATTTAGGGTTATGGGAATAGGCTGGATGGAGAGAAAGACAGAAAGACAAAGAAAATAGAGACAGACAGAGAAGGAGACAGAGAGAACCCATTATAAATAGTCAAAATGGAAGGGGGTTTTGGTATTGATCAGGAACTAAATGAGAAAAATCTTAGTGTTATTAATTTCTTATTTTTATAACTTTTTAAAGTGAGACAAACATAGATCTGGGCTCTAAAAATAGAAATTAACTGTCTAGTGGAGATGGGGAGATAGTTGTAGGTATCCTACATTGTATTGCCTCAGGCCAGCTCCAGAAATCTATTTGCCCAGGTGAAAACAAAGCTGGACATCAAATGCACCAATAGGTAAAGCCTGATGGGAAAAGAAGGGAGTGACTGGAGAGAGTTGGTATCCTATACAATTCAAAAATGAAGAACAGAAGAAGACAAGGGGTGAGATTTTTATTCCATCCTTCTGCAATAGTGCAAAGGTACATATTTCCCACCTTAAATTAACAATCAAAGATACATGTTCACACTATGATCCAAGATCAACCATCACAAATTTTCACAACTGCTCTGTGTTTAAAATTGAATGATTCCCATTTATTTCTGCTTTAGAGATGAGGAAAACTGAGGACCATAGTCTCATTTAATAATTTACATAACTGAAATATAAAGCCTTGTCTTGCAATTCTGAAAACTTGATTTTTTTATTATTTATAGAGCAGTGATGAATGTCAAGGTGAAACTAGGTAATATGGGAAACTCTGCTTAGACTACTTTCAGTAAAGCAATGTTGTTGAGAGATCATCTATTTTCCTTTTAAATAAAAGATTTACATTTGTCAGATCATCCAAAATAATGAATAACATAGTATATATTTATACTCTGTATATACAGAATTCATATTACAAATTATATGTATATAACATAAAATAAACATACACAATGATGTATGTATTCAAATGCATAATGTTGTTCAATAGTTTTTACAGTCATTTCTGACTCTGTGACCCCTTTTGGTATTTTCTTGGTAAAGAGAATTTATAGATAAGAAAATTGAGGCAGAGTTAAGTGACTTCCCCAAGGTCACACAAGAGAAATTGTGCCTAAGGTCAGATTTGAACTCCAGTCTTCCTGATATAAAAACTGGTCCTCTATCCACTGTGCCATCTAGCTGATCATTCATATGTATACTAAAACACCTATAATACATGTTTATATCTAATATGTATGTCTAAAAAGGAATTCTAACTTCATACACAAGGAGGTATTTCATTAAAAATTTTGATTATTTCTCAGGATCAATGAACACTTTGCTTTGTTGGAGGTAATAGCTTATCTGTGTAGGCAATTCAATATTTAATTGAAGAATGCATATAGTTATTCAGTAATTGGTGACATCCTTAAATCTAAAAATGATACTCTGGCTCTGGATATTCTGTCATATTTCAAAAAGGCTACATCACTATTTTGCTAAATATATCAATGTTTTTAACTTGAACTTCCAAAAACTTTTATCCAAAATGGCAATAAGTAGATAATGCAATAAGAGAGAACAAGATGTGAGGACTATATTTCTCTTGTGCCCTTCAACAATGGCAGGTCATAGATGTCTGTCCCAAGTTTACAGATAAATTTAAGATATATTTTAATTTTATATTTCAAGTTTTCTGCAGTGATTATATTTACAAGCATCCCAGTTCTTTTTAAAAATTATATTAGCTATTTAATACTTACCTTGTGATTTTAAGTGAATTCTGTGGGCTTTCCTGTCAATATCCTTCCCTGTTGGTTTAATTTTCTACTGTAGAAAGAACCAAACTTTAGATTACACTGATAATTAGAGAAACATATTATGGGATTTTAGATCTTTAATCAAATATTGCAAATCCAGTTATTCACCATTACTAATCTTAAAATCATTCTTTATTCATTTGCACAGAAGCCTTGTTGCTAAGAAAGAAGAGAAATTGTACCTAGGGATCAAAAGGCACAGCTAAGATTAAAAGAGCCAGAATTCAATCATGTTCCTGGACTGCTGAAGAGGAGTAAGAATTCATGATCAATATCAGTTAATAAATATTTCATTCAATTCATTGGATCTTAACCTTTGTTAACCTTCAAAAAAGTTGGCTAGAAAAAAAAAACTTTGTTACTATTTAGGCTATGTTTTTGGAAGGGAGGGATAATTTGTCAACATCTGAATATTGCCTATCTCTCTCTATCAATCACTCTATCTCTGACCATCTATCTCTCTATTTGTTATTCTTCATCCATCTGTTTCACTATTAATCTTTATTTCTCTATCTTTCTGCCTCTGACTCTCACTTTTTCTCTCTCATTGATTTGATAATTAATTTATTAAATTATGAAATTGGGGTAGATACATATAGTTCTTTCTCTGTCCATTGCCAAAACACCAGAGTTCACAGTGAAAAACAAGGTATCAATCACTGTTAAATAACCACAATCACAACCACAAAGGGTATGAAAGCAAACAGTATTAAAAATATGAAGGCAAGAATAAAAAAAAGTTCAGAAAGTGTCAAATGACATGAGGATGGGGGAATGAGATGGGGAATGGAGACAAGCAATAAGAGGAAGATGATGGAGTTGGGAGTACTGGAGCAGTCTGGGGAAAGTGCTCAGGGGCAGGGAGTCAAGAGTTAAAAGCCTTAATTTTATAGGGGGGGGGTTGGGGGGAGGGGAACAGACCAACTCCTCTCTGTCATAGCTGGGGATTAGTTCATTAGCACATCTAAATGTTTTCCAAGACTATGAAAAACTTCAAAGTCATCAACATAAAATTATCAACACCTTGTTGGTGTTGTAAGAGTTTGGTACTATGGAAGTCTGGGTTTGTCTCGAATTTATATCGCAAGACCAGAAACCTTAACAGTCATGCCAAGGTAGTTTTTTTCCTGATTCATCATATATTACTTGGATGTGAATTTGGGATACTATTTGATATAATTTGTAAATTTTACTCCTTTGATCTTTGCTACTTGTCACTTGTATATGACTTCTAGGTATCCCTTTACAATCATTTTTTATGTTATTGACCTTTTATACTGCCTACTTAAACGTTACTATACCATCTAGAAGTAGGGATTTTCAGAGGGATCAGAATAAAATATAATTTTAGCATACTCATACTCAATTTACTTCCAAAAAATCGATTTTAAATGATTTTGATCCTGTAACATGATGACTTCATGTTATTCTTTGGGGTTTGCTTTAGGTACATTTAAAAATAAAATGCACTTAAAAACATGATCAGCTTTATTTTTTATTTTTTTCATTTAAATGTAGTAAAAAAGACTTTAAAATGTTATAGTTTCCACATCTAATCATCTTTTTGTTCATCATTAGGTTTTGGAATGTTCATATCAATTGTAATTAATTCAAATGAAAAGGATATTTCCTTTGATTATATTTAATGGTGAGTTTTTAACAGTTTTGGCTAGAATATATATAGTCTATGAAATATAGTAATGTGAAATAGTACTGAAGGGGTACAGTAGACCCAGAACATGGGAAAACAAATGCCTACCTGATAAGTTTTTATTTTGTGTAATTCGACAAGGAATTAATTTCCAATATATTCCAAGAAACATTGTACAGAGGAGGGGGAAAACTGGCTTCTGAGACATAAAATTAGGGATTTAAAGATTTTCTTTGATATACAGTAACAATGTGACCCTGATCAAGTCACTTAAACTCTCAGTGATTCATAAAACTTGTTCATATCATAAATTGATGAGCCAGTTCCAATCTACATTGGAAGAAGTTTTCTCACCTAGAAAAATCTTACACCAATGACTTGACAATGAATAACATCTAAAATTTATATAGTTCCTACTATGTGTGAGACACTATTCTAAATATTAAGTACACAAATATGAAAACAAATGACATTCTTGATCTCATGGATCTTAGAATCTAATAAACTGAAAAACTTAATGGGAGGAAGAAGAGAGTGGAGGAAATAGAGATACCTGCTGGAGAAGTCAGTCAGAGAAGTCCCAAAGTAGTGCAGCCAGGACAAAATTCATATATCTGAGCTGAGGATTCTCATTAAAGGGAGCAGGGAGGAGGGGGTCGAATTCATGGTCTCTCCCTTCAATCAGAGGAAAAGAAGAAAATGATGAAATATAAGATCCTTTCAGTCTTGGTATTCTATGATAATAAAGTTATCCTATTAATGGGCTTTCAAGGATAAGGGGTAAAAAAATCAGTCATAGAAGTCTCAAATGGTGCAACAGCTGAAAGATGAGATGTCTGAATTGCAATTTTTGAATGGAGTTCAAGAGGAGGTCCTTGATATCGCCCTCCAGTCAGAAGCTTACACACATTATCTTATTTGATTCTCACAACATTAAAGATAGATGTTATTGTCACATTTTACAGGTTAGGAAATTGAGTTTATGTAAATGTTCTAAAGTAGTATAACTAGTATTTGAGGCCCGATTTTAATTCAAGATTCCCTGATTCTAAGCTCAGAGCTCTATTCACAAGTGAAGATTTAAAAAATAGAACTCCTGGCCCTCCAGAAACTGTTGTTCTAAACAATAACATGTATAAACATTGTTAAAGGAAATATACACACAAAATAATCTCTCATTCTAAATTCTAATATATTAAGCTATTAAAAGGTTTTGAAAAAGGAATTCAGAAAATCAGACTTGTAAATTAGAAGAATTATATTGACCAGTGGATTGAAGAATGAAGAGATTGAAGGCAGGGAGATGACTTGGAGGATATCATGAATCCATTGAAGAGATGGTAGAGGTGGCAGTAAGAAGAGACCCACAGAGGCTGATGTCATAAATGTGGAAATAGAATGAACAGTATATAGGAACTCAAAAAATGTATAAGATGAGACATAGGGAATAGTCAATGATGATTATGGAGTTTAAAACTAAATAACTTCAAAGATAATACCAACAAAAGAGAACAATGACTAGTTTGGGACAAAGGATACTGATTTCATTTTCAGATATATTGAATTAGAGGTTACTAAGTCAAAAGGTCAAAAAGCTAGAATTAAAGATATGGATTTTGAAGTTATCTTCATAAAGTGATAATTAAACTCATGAGAGTAAACAAGATTTACAAGGAAGAGAGAGTAGATGAAAGAGAATAAATCATAGAACAGAGCCTTCAGGACATCCTTACTTAGTGGAGAGAAGGAGGAAGATAAATCACTATGATGATGATGATGATAATAATGATGATGGTGTTTGTCCTTTGTTCTCACAGTAGACCATGACATCAGAAAGTTGATGCCATGAAAAGCACATGAATTGGATTTGAGTGAGGAGGCTGTGCTAAGTCATGAGTCTCACTTTCTCCTCCAGAACCATCTGGGTCCAGTGACCAGATATGAATTGGGATTACTGGAGACATTCCTAGATATGAGGCAATCAGGGTTAAGTGATTTGCCCAAGGTCACACAGTTAGTGAGTATAAAATGTCTGAGGCTCCATTTGAATGCCTGTCTTCCTAACTCCAAGGTCAGTGCTCTAACTACTATTCCACCTAAAGGAACAGAGGGTGATGAAAAGAGTAGGACAGTTCATTGCTATAGAATCAAAAGATGGTGATATATGTATGGTCTATATGTCTGTATGTATGCATTTTTGTATTATATATTTTATATAGAGAGATAGATATCTATATGTATCTATATATAAATGGGGGTATAGTCAACTATATGAAATACTTTCAAGAGAATAAGGAGAATGATGTTTGGGAAAAGACCATTGAACCTATTACTTAATAATGTATTAGTGACCCTGGAGAATTGTTTGAATGCCTTAATAGGGAAGGACAAGTTGTAAGAGATTGCCTGAGTTGTTGATAAGCAAACTGTAGATTACCATTTTCTATTAGTCTAAAAGTAAGTTTAAATAAAATCAAAATGTTTAAATTAAAATTATAGACAGCTATCTGTGTATAGATACATATTGATGTGTAATATAGCTATATAAATATATTTTATATAAATGTAAATATTGTAAAAATTATAAATATTTACATTGAAGAATGAAGAGATATTGGAAATATAAAATTCATATATATACATATATATGTTTACACATTATTTTCCACACTATTCTACATAGTATTTATACATACAATTACACATGCTAGGAATAATTTATATATATAATATATATGTATATTTATATCATATATTGTTTTTCAGAAAGATGTCTTTCTGATAAGTTAGAAAAGTATATAATGGAATAACATTTATCAGATTAGAAGACTATCAAACAGGGTAAAAACATCAGTTGGCTATAAAACTAAAAAATTTGTCATCTCTTTTTGTCAAATTAGTGCTTACGCAACTCCTGTTTTGTACCATTGTAATTCAAATTCCTAATTTTTACTGTTTTCAATATTTTTCTAATGCCTATGTTTCACCTCAAAATTTATGAGATTCAATCCACGTCAATGTGTGGACTTTCTCAACACAACCATCCCTTAATGATCCCACTCCCCCTAATTGGTCAGCTGTCATCTATATTAATAGGTTGGATTAGTATTTTGTATCAATCTGACTTCAACAGGGAAAAAATGATTTGGACCATGATGTAAACAGATGCAAGAAACAATTTCTCCCATTACCAGGAATGACCTTCTGCTGTGATCTATATTTAAAAGGAAATACTTTTCTTTGCCCCTTATGCTCTTGTTCATCCCATGTCTCTCTGTAAAAATAAAACAAAACAAAATATAACTGAGTTAATTATAAATGACTTGTACATAGAATTGCATTCTACATAAATACCAAATTTATGCACCCAAAGACACCACAACTAATGAAGATTATTTTTTGATAAAAGAGTAAGATGATGATGAGGAGGAGGAGGATGTCAATGTCGATATCATCATCATCATCATCATTATCATGGGGGAAGTGCTGCCAAGACAAGCTCATGAATTGAATTTGAGTGAGGGGATGCTGTGCTAAGTCACCAATCTCACTTTTTTACCTTGCAACATCTGGGTTCAGTAGCCAGATATGGATCAGAATGAATGGAGATGAACCTAGATGCAAGGCAATCAGAATCAAATGATTTGCCCAAGGTTACACAGCTGATAAGCATCTCAGATTTTAATCCAAGTCCCTCTGACTTCAGAGTCAGTGCTCTACCCACTGCGCCACCTAGCAGCCCTAAGAGTAATAGCTAAAAACAAAGCAAAAGAAAAAAAAGATTTTTAGAATTTCCTTTTCCATTGAATTCGAATGAATTATAAGACATACTTGGAAGGAGAAAAAAGAAGAGGAGAAAGAGGAAAAGGAGGAAAAGAAATAAAAAGAAAGACATGAAGAAAGAAAAAAGAAAGATGAAAGAAAACAAAGACTTGGTAACACACATCTACAATCCCTGCAACTGAGGATGCTAATGGATTTCTTGAACTTGGGAGTTCTGAGCTGAAGTAAGCTAAAGTCAATTTAATGACCTCACTATATATGGCACCAATATAGGGAGCTCCTGGGAATAAGAGTTACTTGAGGCAAACCAGCTTAGAACCAAGATGAAGTAGGTCAAGACTTCCACACAAATAGCAGTGGAATCTTTCCCTAAGTAATTGCTGTAATTTCGGTCAAGGCATATCAGGGACAGCCAATTTTCAAACAAATCAGACATGACTTTTGACTAGTAAAAATGAATTCATTTGGTGAAAACCATTAAGAATTGATTCCTAAATCTCTACCTGTTTATTTGAGTTTCTTAATATTAGCTTTACCTCTAGACTTTGCTGATCTCTTTTACCTTTCTTTGCCTTGATTAGTTGAAGTACATAAAATAATAATTTCTAACAAACCTCTTCTATCCTGTATTAGACTTCTGATGTCATCCTATAAATGAAGCAATAAATTAATCTTATTTTTCTCATCATTTAACCCCTAAATTTTATTTCCTTAAAAACAATTAAGAATATGTCATTTCATAGTTAGTCTTTATTGTTTTTATTTGATTATACTTAAATAATATGGGGGTGTGAGTTTATGGGAGATAGAGGAAATGAGTGGGGAGTAATAATATTTTTTAAAGAAAAAAGAGGAGTGATGGAGTCAAGAAGGTGGAATGGAAGGAATTCCTAGAAGCTCTTCCCTAGATCCCTCCAAATGCATTAAAATTATGACTTACCAAATTCTAAAGAGGCAGAAAGCACAGAAAGACTGAGTGAAACAGTTTTCTGGCCCAAAACAACTTGGAAGATCCCTGGGAAGAGTCTTCTCTAGCAGGGAGAAAGGGCTGCAGGGCAACCTGAGTACCACACAGAGGAACTAGCTCCAGGCTTCCAGGAACAGCCTGCTTGGTGCCTGGGTCCTTTGGTGCTTGGGTCTATGGCAGCAGGGAAGTTTCCAGACCTCTCAACCCAGGAAACATCAAGGACAACTTGAAAGATCAACAGGAATAAACTGCCACACCAGAGTGAGGGTGGAGCCCAGGCCAGCCAGGCCTCAGCACAGCCCCACCCAGGGATTCAGATACAGGTCTACAGAGCCACTGTGCTTCCAGAGTGCTTTGCCCTCAGATGTTAAGGGGATCAGGGAAGATTGTAGAGTTCTCTCTGTTATCCCTGGGGCAGGACTCTGCTGCTTTGCCTATAGGCAGATCCAGGCTGCACTCAGGGATCCCATATTGCCATAGTTAGAACAGAGACTCTCCTCAAGGTTCCAGGGCAGAAATGAGGGAATATGATCATTCACAGACCAGAGCACAAGCCAGGAGAGCAGTCAAAGTCTCTCATAAGACCTTGTAAGAATTGAGGTCCCTGGGGGAAGTATTGCAAAACCCATCAAAACTTGGGGAAAAAATCAGGTAATAGACTGAGAAAATTAGCAAACACCAGAAGAAAAAGAATCTGACCATAGAGAATTACTAAAATCAAATTACTCAGAAAATAACAAAATCAAAGCTTCTAACATTGTTGGTAGAGTTGCGAATTCATCCAACCTTTCTGGAGAGCAATTTGGAATTGCACCCAAAGGGCAACAAAAAATGAGCATACCCTTTGATCTAGCAATACAACTAATGGGTCTGTACCCTGAAGAGATTATGACAAAGGGTAAAGACATCACTTGTACAAAATTATTCATAGGAGCCCTGTCTGTCTTGGCAAAGAATTGGAAATTAAATGAATGTCCTTCAATTGGGGAATGGCTTAACAACTGTGGTTTATGAATGTGATGAAACAGTATTGTGCTATTAGAAACCAGCAAGGATGGGAATTCAGGGAAGTCTGGAGAGATTTGCATGAACCTATTCTGAGGGAGATGAGCAGAACCAGAAGACTACTTACTGTACACCCTAACAGCAACATGGGGGTGATGATCAACTCTGATGGATTTGCTCATTCCATCAGTGCAACAATTAGGCATAATTTAGGGGCATATGTGATAGAGAATACCATCTGTATCCAGAGAAAGAATTGTGAAGTTTGAACAAAGACCAAAGACTATTACCTTTAATTTTAAAAATATATATATCTTATTATGTATTTTGCTATCTCTTATACTTTATGTTTCTTCCTTAAGGATATGATTTCTCTCCCATCACATTCAACTTAGATCAACGCACATCATGGAAATAATGTAAAGACTAACAGACTGCCTGGGGGGGCAAAGGGAAGCAAGATTGTGGGGAAATTATAAAATTCAAAATAATTAAAATCTTTCTTAAAAAAATAAAGCCTCCAAGAAAAATAGGAACTGCCCTCAGGCTGTGGCAGACTTCAGAAAAGATTATGAAAATCAAGTAAGGGAAACAGGAAAAATTGAGGAGAGAAATGAAAGCAATGCTGGAAAACCATGAAAACAAAGTCAGCAATTTGGTAAAGGAATTATCAGAAAATACTGAAGAAAATAGAATGGTAGAAACTAGTTTAGGTCAAATGGAAAAAGCAATCCACAAGAGTAATGAGGAGAAGACCACCTTAAAAAGTAGAATTGGCCAGATGGAAAAGGAGATAATAAAAGCTCTCTGAAGAAAATAACTCTTTCAAATGTAGAATGGAGTTGAGGGAAGCTCACAATTTTGTAATAAATCAAGAAGCAATAAAACAAAACCAAAAGAATGAAAAACAAGAAGAAAATGGGAACTATTAAACTGGAAAAATAACTGAACTGGAAAACAAAGTTAATTTAAAAATTATTTGGTTACCTGAAAATCATGACCAGAAAATGAGTTTAAACTTAATTTTTAAAGAAATTCTCCAGGAAAACTCCTCTGATATCCTAGGAGCAGAGGGTAAAAATAGAAATTGAGGATCACCACCTGAAAGAAATCCCAGAATAAAAATTCTGAGGAATATTATAGCCAAATTCCAGAACTCCCAAGTCAAACAGAAAATATTACAAGCAGTCAGAAGGAAACAATTCAAATATTGTGGTGCTACAGTGAGGATTACACAGGATTTAGCAGTATCAACATTAAGGGACTAGAAATATGATATTCTGGAAAGTGAAAGAGCTTGGATTACAACTGAGAATCACCTACTCAGCAAAACTGAACATCCTCTTTCAGGGAAAAAGATGGATATTCATTGCAATAGGTGACTTTCAAACTTTCCCATTGAAAGAACTAGAACTGAACAGAAAGGGTGATCTTCATGTACAGGACTCAGGAAAAGCATAGAAAAGGTGGATGAGAAGGGTAGATTATGAGGGATTTAATGCTTTTAAACTGTATTCCTTCATGGGAAGATGATACTAGGGCAGTTAGAAGGAGTTAGAAGGTGAGGGGGGGAATGAGTGAGTCTTTATCGGAAGTGTCTCAGAGAGGAAATAACATACACACTCAATAGAGTATAGAAATCTATTTTATTCTAAAGGAAAAAGGAGATGAAAAGAATGGGAAAAAGAGAACAGAAGGAGGGGAGGAGGGTTGTAGGTGATAGAAGATCATGGGAGAAGGTAATCAGATACAATTCATTTTTGAGGAGGGACAGGGTGAAAGGAGAGATAGAAAAGAATAAATGGGGGTAGGGAGGAATAAGATGGAGGGGCATACAGCTAGAAATGGCAACTGTGGGGGAAAATATTTTAGCAACTTCTTTGATGTACCTATGATAAACAATACCATCTATGCCAGAGAAAAAGCTGATGGTAACTGAACACAGACTGAAGCACATTTTTTTCCTCTCACTTTATTTGTTTTTTGAGATTTTTCTGACTTTCTAGGGGGAGAGGGGATTATGGTTACTTTTACAACAAGTCTATTGTAGTAATGTGAAAATAAATAAATAAAAGAATAAAGGCAAACAATGAAAAATGAGCAAAAATTTAAAAAAGAAAAAATGTCTTTTCACTAGAATCAAATTTTATATTCCTTGTTCATAAAATTATCCAATTATTATTTTATTTATTTTCATTAAAAATGAGCATAAATTTTAAAAGGCAAATTTGCATGAAATAATCTGATAGGATACTGTCCATAGAAATAAGTTTTTAATACTAGTGTTTTAGTGTTTTAAGTGTCCTTAAGTGCTTTATTCACTATAAACTAAATGTAGATGCTGACCTTGAAAATAGTGAAAGATTCTCTAGCCATCATTTTATTTAGCCACATCACAGGAATTCTGCCAAAAATGTTGCTGCATCTCACAATGATGAAATCAAGGGAATTTTTTTGTTCTTTCTTTCTGCTCTCTTTCCTTTTCATACCCAAATTCAAAAACATTCTTGCTTTTACTATTCATTATTTTTAGTCTATCATTCCTAGGGAGGTTCTGCAGGGCTCTGGGCCTGAGAAAAAAGAATGCTGTGGTATAGAAAAAAATTGGTCTGCAATCAAAGGTCCTCATTTCAAATCCCACTTCTTTCACCACCTTTGTGACCCTTGGTCAAGGTCCTCATCTTCTGTGGGCCTCAATTTTCTCATCTGTAAAGTAAGAGCCTTATCAAGTTGGCCTCTAGTTTTCTATCTATGATTTGATGATTTATGCTATAGCATGGAAATCACAGTATGGAAAATTCCTCCACAATTTCAAATCTGAATTTATTTGACATTTACATTCTTAGAGATGTTCATGATGTTGCTAAGAAATGAAATTAATTATTCATGGTTACAAAGCTAGTATAGAGTTTAAACTTCATGTATCTTTTGATTACCTCTAAGACTACTTAGTACTATGATTTCTATGTATCTCAAATCACTCCTGATCCTTTATCTATTAAGTGATAGATAGATAGATCACATTCTTTATTAATGAAGGAAGTTCCAAAGTGAAGAGAATCAATGTGTAGATCTTTCACTCCTCTACCCCTTATGTTTCAATTTACCTACTGCACTTCAAAATTATTATCCTGGAAATATCTCAAAGTCAATATGTTCAAATGTGAACTCAGTAACTTTCTCTTAAAATTCTTCTTCCAAGTTTGCCACCTTGGCTTTCTGTTTGAATACCCATTCTTCCTGTGGCTTCCTATTATCTCTAAGGGCAAATATAAAAACTTCTGTTTAACCTTTCACCATCTAATTTCCACCCATCTTTCAAATCTCCTTGAATGGTGAGCCCTTCCCTTATTTTTCTATCCAACCAAACTACCTTTCTCTCTATTTCTTAAAAAAGACAATTATTTCTCATCACTATGCCTCTGTAGATGATATAGACCTGAAATGATCTCTTTTCTTGCCTCCATTCATGAATTCTTCAGTTCTTGTAGACCTTCTCCATCAGCGGTGCCAAATTTAAATAGAAATTAGTTTCTGCATGCTGTGTATTGTTTAAGAAAACCATAAAATAAAATTATCTTTGTTTTATTTTTATTTATTTTATTAAATATTATTAAATATTTCAAAATTACATTTTAACCTAGTTAGAAAGCACAGGGGAGTTCTGGGGAACCTTATGAACAGAAGTGATTTTAACACTGCTCCTCTACATTATCTCCCCCCCCCCAATTCTAGTGCCTTCTCTTCCAAATTACCTTTTATTTAACTTCTTTTTATGTACATGTATCTATTTATAAACCATTTATGCTCAATATATTTATAAATGTTCTCCTCCCCTTAAAATGGTGGTTTCTTGTGAGAATGCATTATTTCATTCATTACATTCCAAAATCTGGTACCTTAGTGCTTAGTGAATGCTTGCTAATTAATTAACTTGGAAATTTCTTAAAGGCTCATTTCCTTCATAAGGTTTTAGCTTTAGTTTTAAAAAAGGAAATGAATGTTTGCTAAGAAAATAAGAAAACATTATATGCATGGGCATATATATGTGTGTATGTATATGCATATACATGCATAATGCATATATTTACATACATATATAAAATAACTTATCATATACAAGATATACATGAATTGTTCTCCAAATTATTCTAATGTGACATAGAGACTTTACATATGTTTTAGTATTAAGTTCCCAAATTTGGAGTGAGGATTCTCCATATAAAATTTTATTAATAATTATCAAGAAAGTGAAATCATTTTCCTAGCTACTGAAAAAGCAAATTTAGGAAGTTTTACTAAATTGTAGTGAGTCTTGTCATTGGAAGATTTTAACAAAATTACCTAGGAATCTCTACAAATTATTTGAACTCACAGAAGCAGATCTACCCAGGAGGAATTCTTTTCAGAGTTGTCATGAGAATAAGGTCTATTCCCAAAGATACAAGGGAAGATGGTCCCAGGGACTAAGTGACTACATGTGGCATATGAGTTTCAAGATGAAATGTGCTAATTAAATGGACATAAGGAGTAGATTATTATGTTACAAGGAGAATTAATGTTATTCAATTTTGATATTCATTATTGTATTATTTCAATTTCATTTAATGGTGCTTACACTTAATGAGTTTTCTTGCTTAAGTTGATAACTTGTAAATCTCCCCTCCCAAATTAATCCATGATTATCACTCTAAGCAATTTGATTTGTAGCCTGGTATTGAAGGAACCATGGAATTAAGATTTTGTAACACTCATGGTCACATTACATTTATTTTTTTTGTTGTAAATTTTAAGGTGCCAATTTATAGCCATCAATATTTTCTTCAATTGATTAGGCACAAGTATTAGGATGATGAAGTTGAGGACAGAGGAATTATACAGGGCTGATTGTGGCATTGCACAATTAGCATGATTAACACCAAATGGGGAGTTGTGAGAAAGTCAAGTAGTGGCACAATTGGTCATTTTATAATATTGCTTTATTTTGCTGTTACTCCATCCTAAAAATCTTGTCCTTAACAACAAATATATGATAGACAGATACCTATAATAGCAGTGGCTAATGGCAATTGCTCCAGTTTCCTCATTTGAATTGTGAACTAATCAAAATACTTAGAGAATACCTGAGAGGGCATTGATTCCTCTTCCTCATGATTATGTAATCCAATTGAATTATCTTTCCCTTTATATGGAAGCCATTTAGTCTATAAAAGCAGGATACAACTGGAATCAGAGTGACCCTCCCAGTGCTTCTCTGTCTTAACTGAAAAATTGTTTAATTAATAAAAAAATCTCTGTTCATATTATCATTTCAATATATATTTATTAAGTGATCAGTGTTTTCAGAATATAGGGTAAAATAGATAAATAAAACTTTCCTAGTCATTATGTAGTTTGCAAAATATTATTACACAAAGCAAATAATAGTGATATTTTTACAGTTTTTTCATGATCTGCAAAATTATAAGTGGTTAGTGCATATAAGGATTATAAACAAAATGAAAAAATCAGTAAGATCATTATCCCCTAGGGATAGGTTTTCTGGGAGAAGATCATAGAGAAGGTAGTATTTCAGTTTAACTCTAATGTATGAGTAGGTTATGGTTCATTAAAACAATAACAGTAAAGCAATGAATAGGGTTGACATAGGGTAGTGGCAATTATTAAAATACTAAATGATAATCCTTTACTGTTTTAAAATACAGTGAATAAAATGTCCACATTCAATTTAGCAGAAATGCATAAAGTTTTACCAGGGAGAAAATGAAAACTGATCCAAAAGATGAAATCACTTAATAGATTTGTCAAACAGGCAAAGACCCTTACTTCAAGAACAATCCCTTTAACAATATAGACAATAACTACTGTACTTATTTGTTCATAGCTTCAGTATTCAGAAACAATTGCTACCACCTTGGCTAAATACATTAATGGTAGTTAGGGGGAATGATGCTTACCTTCAAGAAACCTCTTCTTACATGACAGCACAGAAGGTTGCTCTCCATCCCACTGTCCTTGTTCCCCTGTATCCCACAGCTATGCAAAAATTGCTAGGAACTAACAATGTTTTGCAAACTTTTTGACTCTTCCTCTATGTGCAGTCATGTCACTTTTACTTTCTTGACAGTAACTTCTTACGAAATCAGATTTTTTTTCCCTCTACCTATGAAACTAGAAAAAATGCATATTGAGTGCCTATTCTTTTGTTTCTATTTAGTATTTGTTTTTTCACAAGTTGTATGCAAAAAAAACAATTTTTAACAAAAATTTGTTTCCAAAATTTTGAGTTTCAAATTCTCTCTTTTCCCCACCTACATTGAGAAGGCAAGCAATTCAATATAGGTTACGCATGTGTGGTCATGTAAAATATTTCTGTAATAATCATGCTGTGAAAGAAAATGCAAACCCTCCACCCCCAAAGAACTCAAGAAAAATAAAGTTTAAAAAAGAGAACACACTTCAATCTGTATTTAGATGCCACCAATATCCATCAAAATGGATGGCATTTTCCATTATAAGCCTTAGATCATTGTATTGCTAAAATTAGCTAAGTCATTCACAGTTAATCATTTTATATAGAGTTGCTTTCACTTTATACACAATACTTTCTTATTTTGCAGCAGCTCATGTAAGTTTTCCAGGTTGTTATTTTATTTTGAGAGCATCCTGGTCATCATTTCTTATGGCAGAATAGGATTTCATTATAATCACATAGCACAATTTGTTCAACTGATCCCCAATGATAGACATCCATTCAATTTCTTTGCTAGCAGAAAGGAACCACTAAGCATTTTTGCACATATAGGAACTTTTTTTTAATTTCTTTTAATCTCTAATGTGACTGCAAGTTATACTAGATTAAAGGGTATACATGATTTTAGAGCCTATTGGGTAAAGTTGCAAATTGCTCTACAGAATGGTTGAATCAGTTCACAACTCCACCAACAATGCATTAATATCTCATTTGTCCCACATTGCCCCCAAACTTTTGCATTTTCCTTTTCTATCCTATTAGTCAATATCATGAGGAAATATGTCTGAACTGTTTCAATCTGCATAATCAATAATAAGTTAGAAGATTTTTTAATATGACTATAGATAGCATTGATATTCTCATCTGAAAACAGTTCATATCATTAGATCATTTGTCAATTGAAGAATGGTTTATATTTTTTATAAATTGGACTCAAGACACTTGAGAAATGATAATTTTGTCAGAGAAATCTCATTCAAAATTCTTCTCACAATTATTATTGCTAACTGCATTTCCTTCCATCCTACTACCCCCATGTTTATTCCATTCTCTTTCTCCTTTCACGATATTCCTCCTCAAAAGAGTTTTGCTTATTATCAACCTTTCCCCCCAATCTTCCCTCCCTTCTGTCACCACCCCCTTTCTTGTATCACTGTTCTCTCCTAATGTAAGGTAAAATAAATTTCTGTACCTCATTGAGTGGGTATATAATTCCCCTTTTGAGCCAATTCTGATGAGAGTAAGATTCTCTCACTCTCCCTCTTGGTTTACTGTTTTTTTTTTTTACTGGGACTGGGGCTATGTTGAAAAGCCTTTTCTAGACTATATTCCATTTTCATTCAGATGTGACAGTCCTTTCCTGCTGATGTTCTAAGTTGTCTTTGGCATCTGTGAGCTGAGAGGTCAGGAAACTACCACTACAGTCATTGACTCAGATACCTTGAGGTCTACTCCTGGTTTGTTGGGGTGGGGTCTACAATTGAGTAACCTACACTTCACTGTGCTCCTCTCTCACCCTGATACAAGAGACTTTCTGAATTGTCTTAGTATGAACACTTTTTCATGCCATCTTTTTGTGAGTTCTCTCTACAATTTTTTAGTCATTATTCAAATGCATTCAGAGGGATTTTTGAAGAGAACTCCTGTGAATTAAACTCCTTATATGCAGGAACTGATTTTACCTTTCTTTAAGTGCCTAGAGAACAAATTGTAGGTGTTTAATAAATGTTTGTTGATTTGACTTGCTCTTACAAAATTTTTCCTTTGTTTTCCTTTATTAAGTATATTATATAAGCAAATTTCAAATTATTTATAACTTTTTCCTGAGATTTTTCTAGTGTTCAGTAAATATCTGGAGTATTACATGGAGGATTTCCAAGAAAATTTTATTTCTTCAAGTCAATAAGTTTTTATTGAGTATCAGGAATTTAAAATCAGGTGACCAATCCTCTATTTCTATAGTTTTAGAGATTAAGTGCTTGGTAGTTTGAGTTAGTTAATTATTATTTCAAAATGGTTAGATCCATTAAGTTCTGATTGCTATTTTAAATGCTTTTAAATGATAGCAATAAATGTTTTTTTAATAAAAATCTTTAAACAATAGTACACTGCCAACATTGTTGTGTCCCTTATTGAAACATGGATTTCAGTCCCAAATGCCCTTCTCTTACATGTTGTCCAAACAGAACTTTGTTGTATATTCAATTTATATTGAATTTGTGTTGTTTAAAAATCCCTTAGAAAGTAATGTACTATATTAAGGCTTTGCTCTTGCCTCAGGGGTCTTTTTTATATTCTTTTCACATAGCCCTTATAACTACTTAAGAGCTGAATCAACACAATAGTCAAGGCTTCTGCATCCTTCAGTCTTCAATTTCCTTTATTTTTGCCTCACCAAAGAATCTTCAGGGGAATATCAGCTGACCCAGCTCTTTGTTAGCTTTGTTGAATGGAAAACATTAAAAACTCCCAATGCAATCTGCCCTAAACCCTTGTATAGTATTAAGTACACATCAGCCATTTAACTTTAATGTTGGTCCCTAGTTTGTTAATGTTCTCAAGTTGAAATCAAAGTAATAAGGGACAAAATTCATTCCACTTTATGCAAAACTCTTGTTCCTGGTAAAACAGGTATTTGAGTAGCATTGGCCTTTGGCTTTCCAGTGGTAGAAAATCCTTTTTTTTCTAGAAACATCATATGCAAGTATTTAGGTCCAAAAAGAAAACGAGATAGAACAAATATTTAGAGATAATCAACTCAGTGATAAAGGATGACATGCTGTGAAAGTGAAAATAGGATGGGTATAGATAGGGGTGGAAGGCAATCTGACTCTCATCAACTTTCATCAAAATTACTTCAAAGAGAGAAGGAAAAACTATGTGTATGTTTATATATATATATATATATATATACATGTATATATATATATATATATATATATACATATATACATACATTGAGATCCTTATGATATGTACAATAAATTTACTAATGATTTAGTTTCCAGATATCCATTATCCCAACCAGATTCAGGTTTAGGAGTAAGACTTACAATACAACTTGAGGCAATTAATCAATCTGGACAATAGTATATTCTTTCACTTTTCTATGCCTGTTTGTGTTAAGTGAAGTGAATCAAAAACTGTGCAACCTACTCCCATACTCAAACAAAATAACAAGGACTTTTCAGCCTTGAGAAGACTTGTTCCCCAAGAACTATTATGCCTTTATTGTCCTGCACCCATAGCTTGTATGAGAAACTCCTCAAAACTTAGAAATTATTGTGTTGTGACTCATTTTCTCCATCCCTTTCCACTTGTGATTTATGCATATGGTCTCTTTCTTCACTGCAACAAGGTAGAAGTTCTCAGGGGAAATCCTCACTGAAACTAATGAATTAAACTGCCACTTGATTTCTGTCACTCTTTCTCTGGCCTGTTCAGTATTGCCATTCCCAGGTTAGAGACTGACTCAGTAAAATTCTTTTAACATTAATTGGTGGTAGTGGTTCTCTAAGGGTTGGAGGTAGAGAAGAAACCTTGAGCTCTCTAGTATCTGAGAGAGGGAACTGGGCATCAGTAGAAACTTCCAGAGTCCCAAATCACCAATGCTCCTTACTCATGCTCTGATAATGGCCCAAAACTTAGGTTAATTGTGAGGAATGTTCAAGGCCCCTTTCTGATATGAATCACTTTGGTAAAACCATCCCCCCCCAGTATTTTTCTGCACACAAATTGGCAAGTGTTTTTTTGCATGTGTTTTTATTTTTGTTTAACTTTATTTTCTGTGCATCTCAAATTTATTTATTTACATGTTTGATTTTGTGTCCATTTGGAATTGTTTGAAATTAATATTTCAAATGTATACTTGAGTATTTACTTTTGTAATTCAAGTGTCTTGCAAATGGATTCGGTGTGGATTATTTACATTTGTGTATCTATGTATTTCTGTATTTATCTGTTGTTAATCTCTCTACAATGTACTTGTATTTGTGTATTATTTTTACTTGCTAGTGTGGTAAAGTCAAGGAGGGAAGCTACTGCAGTTCCTGCTGAGGAATCCCCAGAAAGAATAGAACTTGTATCTTTCCAAGGTAGGAGAAATATGGTCCTGACAATCCCATTTTGTGAAATTCAGTTGATTTGACTAATGATTACCCCAAATTTTGCTGGTCCCATTGGGGTAGTTTTGAAAAGACCAAATTAGAGTATTTAAGGCAGAAACTGATGAATAAGGAAACTTAACCTCTTTAATAGGACAGCTCTATTAAATGTCACTCAGAGGCAAGAGAAAGAGAGCATAGGTCTGAATTAGAATCAATGAAAGAAAAAACAAATGATTTAATCTTTTGAAAACCTCCATACCTACTTCCTAACAACTCAACTACCTAAACTATACAATTATCAAAGGGTCCCATCAGCTCCCCAGCTTCTATGTTTCCTTTTGAAGTACAAGCTAAATTTTTCCCAGAGGGGGAAAAAACCAAAACTTAATAAGCAAAAATGCCAAGGACAATGACATGATCAGAGTGTATGGTCTTAAGTCCTTGGACTGTGTAAACTCTAACCAATTGTCAAAAAATATCAGACCCAGGGAGGATCCCATAGGCTTTGTCGAGAAGTTCCCATTTTTCACTGCATTCATACAAACACAGATATCCAGGTCAATATCAACTCCTAATTGCCTTGGTTGAGAAGGAGGAAACTAAGAATTAGTCCCAGAAGGAAGGATAGGAAGAACGAGAAAAGGAATTAAAGATTGCTTGGGATATGGAAGGCCAAAAAATAAAGTGCATTACAACTTCACCAACTTATGGGTATAAAGCTCCTTGAAGCCATATCCTTTGGGTTACCTTGATCCATTGATTTAACAAAAAATCCAGCTGCTAAAGAGAAACCTGGAGAATCTATCAGGTTTATGATAGACTCACCCCAGATTTCATGCCAATGCTAGTCTTCTACTCAGTAGTAGAATCAGACAAATTCAGTTTCTTTTCTAATTTACTAAAAATCTTCACCCTCCCATCTTAAAAAAAAAATAAGGTATTTCTGATTGGCAACACTTTGATATTGGGTTCCTCCTTAAATTGGAGCACAGCTGTCATTCATTCTACCAGGGAAGATAAAATTAGTAAAAGGAAAGAAAAAAGGAAATTTTTCCTTGCAACCCCTCTGCAGCTATGGAACTCCCTTACCTGCCTGATAATATATCCCCTTATAGGACTCACCCTATACTATCAAAACCTACTCTATTCTATCAAAATCAATCAGGTCAGGAGTTTGTTTTTTCTTGTAAAAAACCTGACCACTAGAGGAAAATATGTAAAATCGGGATTATTGTAGTTGTTGAAGAAAAAAAAAAGAGGAAGCCCTCCAGGAAGAATAAAAGGACCCTCCTGCAATCCTAACCATTGCTGGCAAGAGGAATGGCAAAAGGATTAGTATATTCAGGTCATGACCCTTATCTCTATGACTCCTAATGGAGATGTCTCCTTATTCAAACAGGGGTAATAGGTGTCTAGTTATCATTGGTGCCATTCTCTCAGTTTTAAGCCCCCTCTGCCTTTCCCACTCCCTTCTCCTGGAGTCAAGGGGTACATCACAGTTGTAGAGATGACTTATAAGAAGATTGTTGTCTTTATTCCAGAACCTTTATTGGAAGGATCAAGGCTTTTCATCTTTTTGTCTTGGTCCCTGAGTGCCCTAGTCCCTTACCAGGTTGTGATCTGCTTCATAAATCAGCAATCACATTTTTTTGAACTAGTAGGGATCATGTCCTTGGGTGTTATATCCCCACACACTCCAAATTCCCCAATCCTTAGATTTCTTTTGCTTTTTTTGATGCCAAATAACTCTGGCTCACATTGATTAGTCAACAATAGGTCTCAGGCCAAGCTCTAATTCATCATTGGTTCCTGATGGTCTCAGAATGAATGCAAATAAAAATTATTTCTCTTTTGGACTGAAACCCTGTGGGTCTTCCTCTTCTAGAATGGAATATATTTTAACTATGCCAGAGGTCATTCTTTGCTTCATTTCTTATTACCTGACTTACTTAAGAAATGGGCATTACCTTAGTCTAACTGAGACCTGGGAAAGACCTGAACTTTAAATGATCAAGGTCTCCCACTGCATCCAGGGCCATCTCTAGTCATCCTGATCCATATCTGCACACTGGACCCAGATGGAGGAGAAAGTGAATCTGTTGATGTTGCACAGCTCTCCCTCACTTAAATCCAAGTCACTTGCATTTCATGGCATCACTTTCCTGATGTCACAGTCCTCTTTGAGAAGGAAAGACAGCAGCAGCATTAGCATCTTTCCTGGAATAGTATTAAAAAATAATAATGGTAATGGACATGCCTGTTTCACTCTTGATCTTAATAGGCTGACTAAGTTTATTCCTGTTAAAGGTAATTCTTATTCTTGGTTTTAGTTAGATAAATAATTATACATTTTTTCAGAGTGATTAAAATGTTTTTTATTAAGATATCATAACAAAATGGCACACCTCTCTCATGGAAGAAGAGAGGGGGTGGGGAAACCCAAAAATACAAACTCTTTTATGCACTTTGAAGGCTTTGTTCCTGCTCCTTCATGTCAATCATAGACTGGGGTCACAAATCTAATAGATATATTAGTTCCTATACATTCCCCCACCCTGCTCATTATATTAATGTGCAAGAACAGCTAGATCTCCTTGAGCATGCACAAAGGAGGTCAAAACCCTAGGTTAAGTAAAAAGCAGGTGGGACAATCTCATCACTTTTTGATCAGATTTGAGGTCACCTGCCCATAAGGCAGCAATTGGCAGAGCCCAGTCTTTGTAATGTAAAGTTACAATCCTCCCTTCACATCCTTGTGGAACCCAAACACCCACATTTTCCTCACAATTTCCCCCCTTTTCTTTTATAATAAAAATTTGGGTTCCACACCTTATTAGTGATTTCTTTCTTAAATCACAGCCCTTGTTACTGATGTAACTATTGACTTTCTTCTATCAACATTTTTACTTCCTCATAATCAGAGATGTGGTTGACATCCTATTCTCTATGTTTGTGTGGGAGCACATGTCAACTTTCTGATGTCTTTTGCTACTTACCTACTGACATCTATCTTGATAGATTCAAATCAACAAATTTGTTTGCATGGCTTTGCCAGTCAGCAAGTCAAGGCCCTAGCTGTCTAATTGGTAATTTTTCCACTACAGCTTAGAATCTAATCAGAATATAAATTAGGGTTCTATAGCCCCAACTCCCATCCTGTGCCCAGGCTGTAGGCCTTTAAGTCTAGATAACAACTCCCTGACCAATTCTTTGGACAAATAGGTAGAGGCAGTAGTCCCATAAATCGAATAATGTCCCCTTAGTGCTGGTTGGTCTTCCAGGAATATAGTTTCCCAGTTTCTAGTGTTTTTAATAGAAATGAATGTTGTATTTTTCATAGACTTTTCCAAATCTATTGATATAATCATATAATTTTTGTTCTTTCTTTTATTGATATATTCAGTTATGCTGTTAGTGAACTAATATTGACCCAGACCTATGTTCCTGGTATAAATTCCACATGTTCATAGCCCATAATCTTGGTGATATATTGCTGTAATCTACTTGATAGCATTTTTATTTAATTTTTTTGCATTGATATTCATTAGAGAAGTTATATAATTTTCTCTGCTTTTGCTCTCCCTGGTTTAGGTATCAAAAGCATATTTATAGCATAAAATGAATTTTGTAAAACTCCTTTACAAATACTTTATATAAAATTGGGGTTAAATTTTTCCTCAAGTGTATGGTAAAATTCACTTCAGAATCCATCTGCTTCTGAAAATGCTTTTCCCAAGTGAATTCTTAGCTCATTGATGGCCTGTTCAATTTCTATTTTTATATGAAATTATTTATTCATTTTCTTCTACTAAGTCAATGTAATTTATATTCTAATTATCCTAACTTCATTTAGTTGTCCATTTTACTGACATATAAATGGACAAATAGACTCCTAATAATTTCTTTAATTTCATCTTCATAGGAAACATCAAAATATGACATCAAAAAATTTCAAATAAAATTTCTCTGATAAAGAAATATTTTCTCATATATAGGAAAATGGATCAATTTATTAAAATAAGTTTTATTCCAATTGATAAACTGTCAAGAGATATGAACAAATAATTTTTGAGGGGAAAATAAAGCTACCTTTACATATATGAAAAAATGTTCTACATCACTATTGATTGGAAAAATTAAAACAACTTTGAGGTATAATCTCATATATAACATCAATGATTAATACTAGAAGGGATGAGGCAAAAAGATTACATTAATGAATTTTTGGTAGAATTGTAAATTGGTCCAACTATTCCAGAGAACAATTTGGGACAAAGGATTATATAACTATGAATATATACCACTACTAAGTCTAGGCCAACAAACAGATAAAAGAAAAGAGGGAAAGGATATACTTGTTTTGTTGTTGTTTTTGCAAGGCAATGGCATTAAGTGACTTGTCCAAGGCCACACAGCTAGGCAAATATTAAGTGTCCGAGGCCGGATTTAAACTCAGGTCCTCCTGACTCCAGGGCTGGTGCTCTATCCACTGTTCCACCTACCTGCCCCCGAAAGGACATACTTGTTCAAAAATATTTATACCAGTACATTGGTGAATAATTGAACAAACTGTGACCCGAGATTGTGATGGTATATTATTATGCTATTAGAAATGACAAGATGGATGGTTTCAGGACAAAAAAAAATATTGAAGACCTGACTGATGCAAAGTGAAGCAAGCAGAACCAGTGGATCATTATACATAGCAACAGCAATAATACAATGATGATTACTAAATCATTTAGTCTCTCAGATTAAAACAATGATCAAAACCAATTCTGAAGAATTTCTTACAAAAACTGCTATCCACTCTCAGAGATAGAACTGATAAAAAACAGTGCAAATTGATATAGATTTTCCTCACTACTTTTCTTGCTTTTTTGTGAACTGACTTATAAAAATATGGTTTGCATTATTTCATATGTGTAAATGATATATTGTTTTAAGTGAATGGAGACAGGGAGAGAATTGAAACTCAATAATTTTTAAAAGTTGAAAATAAATAAGGGTAGTGAGGGGGCACAGTGGATAGAGCACCAGCCCTGGGGTCAGGAGGACCTGAGTTCAAATCCGGCCTCGGATACTTAATAATTACCTAGCTGTGTGACCTTGGACAAGCCACTTAATCCCAATGCCTTGCAAAAAAATTAAAAAACCAAAATAAATAAGTAATAGATATTTTTAAAATAAATTACCATTTTTTGCACTCTGAACATAATATTCTGCCATTAATAAGTAAATTTCCTAGTCAGTTCAAAAAAATAAGTAACTGACTCTTCAAATTCTGATTTTGCCTATTTTTTCATTTTCATATGTAAACCCTGCATCTCTCAATAGCAAATATTATTTCCTGGACTGTGACTATGTAATGTCAAAACCAACTAATCACTTCATTCAAATCTATTCGTTGATGTGCAGATAATATATCCAAATGACACTCTGAATTTTTAATTGAATTGACTGAAGGACCTGGTGTTCTGGCTTTACATCAATAACTTCTTAGATCAGAGCTACAAAAATAGAGATTGGAAATAGGAAACTAAAAAAGCCAGAAAAAAATAGTAACAAGACTTTCTTTTTTGTTGTTTTTTTTGCAAGGTGATGACATTAAGTGACTTTACCAAGGTCACACAATTAAGTAAGTTTTAAGAGTCTGAGGCCAAATTGGAACTCAAGTGCTCCTGATTCCAGGGGCAGTGCTCTATCCACTGTACCTCCTAGCCACCCCAACAAGACTTTTATTTAAATGTTTACTCAACATTTTGGATACTTTAGCTAAAAGTATGAATTTATCTTGTAGGTTTTTTCAACTTACCTGAATTACTGCTTTGATATATCAGTTGAGTTTTATTGTTGTTTTGTTAGATTTGTCTAAGATTTTCCCAACACTAAAAATAGTGCATGAAGATTCAGAGAGAGAATGTTAATGTTCCATTGACTACTGAGGTTAGAGAAGACATTTAAGACAACACTATTCAAGAGGCCTCTGTTCTGTTCTCAGCATCATTCCAAAATACAAAATCAAAAATTCTGAAATGTGGAGTTTGATGGAATGTTCTACAGGGATGTAACTATATTCTGGGTAAAAAAATAATATGATCAATCCAACTACTTCCTTGATTTTTCTTGTGTATATTACAGAATCACAAATTAATCAAGGTACTTGTGTACCTTACAAAATTGCAGATGTTAAGAGTAGGAAGAATTCAGAATGACCTCAATGGTTATCTAATTATAAAAATAATAATAATAATAATTGTGATATAGGTCTTAAGGTATGCAAAGTGTTTAAATTTTTTTTTATTTATGGCATTGGGGTTAAGCAATTTCCCCCAAGGTCACCCAGCTAGGCAATTATTAAGTGTCTGAGGTCAAATTTGAACTCAGGTCCTCCTGAACCCAGGGCTGGTGCTCTATCCACTGCACCACCTAGCTGCCCCACAAAGTATTTTACAAATATTATCTCATTTGATCATAACAAGCCTGAGAGAAAGTTACTAGGATTAGCTCCATTTTAGGGAAGAGGAAACCAAGATAGACAGGTTAAATAACTTGCTGGGAATCATCCAATCTATTTTTTCAACCACATGATAGTCCTTCAAATAAATAATATGTTTCCCTAAGTTCTTGTCTCCAAAAATGCTAAACACAATCACTTCTTCAATGAATGAATGAATGAATGGAAACATTTATTAAGCACTTTTATGGAAAATTTTGTGTTTAAATTCTAGGGATCCAAATAGAAAAGACAATCTTTCCTCTTAAGGAGATCACATTTCACATTTTAATGTGTGTGTGTGTGTGTGTGTGTGTGTGTGTGTGTGTGTGTGTGTGTATGTGTGTGTGTGTTGGTGTGAATTAGAATTAGGAGCAAGAGATTTGGAAGTTTTTACCTTCAAAGCAGATGGAAAAAATGACAAAATCATTTCTTTAATTTCATTTGCCCTGATAAAAATATTATCAGTATCTGATGTTGAGCCATTTGATACAGCCAAATAATTTGATGTAAAGAATTTCTTTTCTGTATCCTCAGTGTAAGATTGCATCTGCACAGATATGGTTTCCCAAAATGATGGAAAAGGGTACTGGACTAGAAGCACAGTTGTTCAAAGGCTTTTGAGTTCAAGGTTCTGGACTACCTCTTTTGGGATCTTAGGGGAAGTAGTGGTCAAAGTGAGGATGATTGCAATGTGTAGTTTGTAGGTAGCATTAATTGCCTGTCTCTCCCCTAGGGATCTATTGTTTTAATCCAGCTGACTTGCCAATCCTGTGAGTGCAATTGGTTGGTAGTTAGTGAGGATAGCTGGTCCCTTCTCCACATTAGTTGCTTCCATGAATGATTGCTCTAGTCCTCTGGACTAGAGGAAGGACTCAAGTACTAGGGGGTGCAGCTATATCCAGGGTTTCTACAGATTTCCCCTTGTGGTGTTAGCTGGTTAACATTTGTTACTGGTAAAGAAAAGTGGACTGTGATTTTACAATTGTTTCTCCCCTCAATGAGGTTTTGAAGAGATGGATTGGAAACGTAATTTGGAACAAATTGCTCTCCCCAAAACTTTTAAATTTATGGACCTGGGTTATCTTCATTTAAAACTGAAGGATGACATAGTCAAGGTGGTAGTGATAAAGTGTCTGAGGCTGGATTTGAACTCAGGTACTCTTGACTCCTGGGCCGATGCACTATCCACTGCGCCACCTAGCTGCCCCTACCTATATAGTTCTAAGCTAGTTTATCTACCCTATGTATTAGCAACCAATACTCATATGGCATTGATACCAGTCCTTTCCTTATGCTCATCACCCTCCTCTGAATACTGTTTAAAATATTCCTGGTTTCCAACTGTTCTGAACAGAACTGAACACAATACTTCTTGATGAATATTGACAAAGGCATAATACAGGGGTTCTAGAAGTTATACCCTTCTAAATATCCCAACATCACAGTAGATCTTGGAGTTTCCATGTTATACTACTGGTTTATTAAGTTGGGAGGTCAAAAAAAAGGTCTCTGGTCTTTTTTTTAAAGAACAGCATGTTTTCCTCATCTTCTTGTGAATCTGATTCATTTATATCCAGAGAGTCTTTATATTCACGTTTGAAGATTCAGCCCTATATCCTAGGTTTTCAAGATCCTTTTGAAGCCTACTCTGTCATTCTCCTTTCCTTTAAATGCAACCTCAATATCTGATAAACAATTATCTAAATTCTTCTGTATCTGAAGCACCATACTGGAAATTATAAACATCTTCAAGAGAAGATTCACATAATTAAGAACATTGTAGCTCTGTCTCAGTTCTTCCATCAGCATAATAAGTCAATCAAGTTCACATATTTATTTTAGTCATTTTGTGACCCCAGGGAAGTTATTCAATTGCTCTGAGCCATGGTTTCCTCATATGAAAATGGGGATAACATTACCATTCACTGTTTTATGCCTACATCTGTAAAACTTGATAACAACAACAGATTTTTATTTGAATTTTCCATGGTTTTACTTAGTCTCAGAGCCAAAAAAGCAATAGAACACAAAATTCAACAGATACTAGCAAACTGGAAAGGCTTTGGATATAGAGCAGGTGAGGGACTAATATCTGAGGAGCAGTCTATTTGTTAAGTTTGTAAGACCTGATCTCAAGGAGTGACACTGACTATGTAATCCTGAATAGTTAATTTAATCTTTCAACCTCAATTTCTTGATCTGCAAAATGGGAGTGGTAATGGTAATTTTGCAGAGTTGTCTATATCAAATGAGATAACACATTTTAAGTACTTCACAAAACTTAATGTGCCATACTAGTGCTAGTTACCTTGCTTATTTATTAAGGGATAAAGTATTGATCTTGTCTGCTTTCCCAGTCTCATTATACATTCTATATTCCCTTTCATATAATCTATATTCTTGTTGAAATCTACTTCTATTGTCATCTGAGAGACCCCATTTCCCATCTCAATGCTGGACCCCCATGTATGGAATATTATTCTCCCTCATTACCACAAAATTCCATCATCTTTAGCCCTTTCTAATCCCACATAGCTGCCAGTACCTCCTTTCCCTAAAATTCTCCTTAGATGTAATTATAATAAACATCTACAGTATATTTGTATTGTATAATATATGGTATATATATCTTAAAATACTTTGTATTCATTTATATTTCACTGTTGTACAAACTTGCTATCTTTTATAATTTATTTAAATTCTATGTACCTTTGGTTTCTTCATCTGAAAGAATGAGAGAAATGAGTGTGATAAGCTTACAGTTCTTTTTCATCTGTGCCTTCTCCCTTCTTGTATCACTTGGTGGGAATTCCCCAATTTATTTCCATTGTCATTTTAATAAAATGAAGAAAAAGTATTGTGTTTTAGTGTATGATGAATTTGTGATTCTTAGCTCAGAGAATAGGAATTATTTCATTTTGTTTTCATGTCCTCAGTGCCTAGCATAGTGTAACATTAAATGACTGCTTATTGATTGACTAAGACATAAAAAGTTCACCAAGGAAAAAAAAGAGGAAGGAAGATATAACTATCTCAATTATCTTGCATATACAAATCACATTATTCTTTCAAATTTCTATGAAGGTGAAAAATGTTAAGTCCATGAAAACTTTTTCCTATTCAAACGAAGCCCTGCTTTACATACACATGAACTCAATTTCACCTCCTTTTCAGCCCTGTAATACCAAATAAATGTCTTGGAAATCCTGTTATGTAATCCATGATAGGAGAATGCAAGGCAGTAGGACTTTTTATGTCTTCTTTTAATAGGAAAATGGACAGCAAAAATAGAATAAGAGTAAGCAAACAATCTACACTTGCATCACCACAAGTAGACTCAGCAGACATAGACATGCAATATAATAATAAATTACTCTTTCAGGGGAGACAGAGATATTTGATGTTAAATCATCTGCTGAATTATCAACTTGCTATTTTTAATAATATCTATGAAAAAAGAATAAAATTTAGCTAAATTGTATCTTACTTAAGGTCATCTTAATATAATTGCCTAAATAATAGCTCTTGGTTAATTTAATATTTAATAGTCCCAAGAATCTCCACTTCCCAGAGACCTTACATCATCTCTGTGGACAAAAGTCAGGATCCCCCAAAAGACAAATGGGAACTCAAAAATTTACAGATTACAAATAGGGTTTAGAATAGATCCTTAAGGAACTGTTTTATTGATTGAAGCTAATTTTAAAATAACCTTGGCTGCAAAGTATCTAGTTCATGCTCCTTTAAATAAAAGTAAGTCTCCTGGGATGGCACTGACCCTAAGATTCATAGACTGGATACCAAGAAATCCATTATTATAGTTCAGGTTAGCACAGAAGAGATCAGTTAACTGTTCTCCACAAATGGATTTTATGTTTTGCAAATTTTCTGCAATGACCTGGAGTCCTTCTGGGTCCAGGTTACAATAGAAGAAGTGAGTCAGGAAGGAGCCAGATTCAGATACAGTTTATATTATTTCAGGCATCTAGCAAATGGACTTGTGCCTATTCTTCTCTGCTACATTCCAGCTGGCTATCATCTTCAATTGAATAGATATTAATTCTACTAAACAGATATTAGAATAGTGCCTATAATGGTCATTCCATGCTAGATGTGTTTAATACTGTTCCACCTTTTAATTTGGAATTCTAAAATAGAGTTTTCATATTATCTTCAGTGGATAGAGCACTGGCCCTGGAGTCAGGAGTACCTGAGTTCAAATCTGACCTCAGATACTTAATAATTACCTAGCTGTGTGGCCTTGGGTATGCCACTTAACCCCCATTTTCCTTGCAAAAACCTAAAAAGAAAAAGAATTTCATGAAATGAAGAATTCCTTCATTCTAGGAATGTTGTCCTCTATGATAAAATACAAACTCCTCCTCTTAACTTTTTTTAGTCATTCATTTAATCAGTTAACTTTTTAAAGTCATTCACAACTTGGCCAGAACTCAACTTTCCAACATCACTATACATTCTTCTTCCTGTATTTTATGAGTTAAAAAATTGTCTTTCTATCTCACACAAACAGAAAGCACTCATTTCTCACTCTGTGTAAGTGCATCGACCTTTATTGTGTCTGGAAACCATTCCCTTCTCAACTCCACCTGGAAGATTTCAAAGTCCTTCAAGACAACTTGAATACCACCTGCTATATGAAAACCTTCCACTCCCACTGCTGTTTCCTTCACCCTTCTTAAGCTATTATACTCTTTCTAGAAACTGAATCTCCTTTACTTTGTATTTAATTTTCATATACTTAAAAGCAAATGGCAAATCATTCCATTAACTTTGTCAAGAAAAACCTAAATAAATAGTCAAACAAAACTAAAAAAATGATTAAAACAACACACTTAAAAATGTACATGTTGTCTCTCTAATAAAATGGGAGCTCCTTGAAAGCAAAGGCCATCTCATGTTTGTGAAATGTCTGGCACAAAGTAGGCATTTAATAGCTAGCTGCTTGCTGATTGATGACTCAGTTTTATAAGCAAATAATTATAGTTTCCTTATAAATGTTTGTTTTCTTTTATTCCAATAAATCATGCTTGTGTTCTCCATTTTATTTCCATTGTCATTTTAATAAAACAAAGAAAAAATATTGTGTTTTAGTATATGTGCCTGGATATATCTATTTCTAAAATTCTGTTCATTCAAAGCCAATAATTTGTGTATTTATATTTGTTAGTTTCCCTAGGTAATCATGAAGCCTTGGCTGAAAAGACATAGCAAGCATTAGTTGACATTGGTTTATATTGTGGCCTCTTCCCCCTTGAATAATTTTGTTATTGAATTACAGGTACATAGGGCCATGAAAGCAAAGATTGAGTGCTAGAATATATATATATATATATATATATATATATATATATATATATATATATATATATATTCAGAGTCACCTGATGCAATCCTCTAGTTTTGTAGATATGGAACTTGAGATCTAACAAAGTAAGTAATTTAATAAAATGTCAATTAGCTAATATTTGGGAGAGTCAGGATTCAAACGCAGAATCTTTTACTCCGATTCATATCATGGTAACTTCCTTTTGCTCAATTGAATAATTAAAAGTTCACACTGTATATGTTTGTAATTTTCAGGTTATCTCAGGATTCCTCTAAAGGCTTTTTAAACTTAAAACTAATAAAGGGTAGAAAGAGCAGCCAAAGTGTTGAGCCATAGAAGGAACTTGGAAATCAGATGCTTTATTATTTTGTGATAGCCTATCAGCGATTTCTATTATCCAGGGCTCCAAGTAGTATTAGAACAGTCTTTCACTGTTAAGAATATGAGTGCGATAAGCTAATAGTTCTTTTCCATCTGTGCCTTCTCTAGGATATTGTCCCTTCTTGTATCACTTGGTGGGAATTCCCCATTCCATTTTCCTTCCTGTAGAGTGACACATAGAGTAAATTGGGCTTAATGAGTCCATCACTCTTCAGTGACAATGATCATGCAGGTAAAGGGAAAGAAGAGAAACATTAAAAAAGGGACACCATTGGCGCTGCATGTTTGACTGGCAGGATTTCTCAGTGGGGGAAGGGGGAGGGATGGTATTCTAACTCCTAATTTCTGTCCGATGCGATTATTTTTTTAAAACCAAAGAAAAAGTGCTTTTAGATTATTTGAAGGCATAATCATAACTTAATGTCTGGAGAATTTTCATTGAGAAACTACTTCTAGAGAAACATGTCTATATATACATGTGTGCATATTTAGCACAGGTACATCTCACCTATAACATTTATATATCTCCACTATGGCTATGATCCACACTTAACTTTATTTTTAAGGAATGAATGCATTTCAGTTGTTAAAGTTCAGCTTTAGATAGTCTAAATAGGAGCTTTACTTGTCCCTAATTTATAAATAACCTTCTTTACTGTGGTTCACCAGAATCAAACACTGTCCAATGGTCCCACACATCTGATCTGTATACATTTTGCATCGTATTCCTGTAATCATGATTAAGTTCCACAACCATGTTGTACAATGAAATAATGCCTAGCAATAGCCATAAGAATGGTGGCCATTACCAATAGATATGGTAGCGGCAGAGTTGTGAGTGCCCAGACCCTGATCACACAAATTCTTTACATTTCTACTCCTCTACATGTGCTGTCTGGCCAAAGCTGTTTCTTTTATGTATAACTATAACATCCATTCCTCACTCAGCCAGTCAGTCAATAAATATTTATTCAGTACCTAATAAGTCTAATTCACTTCTATAACATCTCTCAAATACTACTCCTTCCCTCTTCTGACACTGGCAGAAACTCTTGGGTAGTTCTTAATGGCCTCAAATCTGGGCTATTGCAATAACTTCATGGTGGGTCTACCTGCTTCAAGTCCTTCCACACTGTAAACCATCCTCCATTCAGTTTTCAAAGTGATTTTCCTGAAGCATAGATTCAACCATATCATTTCTTTGGTCAATAAACTCAATGGACTTCCTGTTGGTTCTAAGATCCAATACAAAATGCTTTATTTGGCATTCAAAGTCCTTCATAATTTAGTCCCTTCTGATTTTCTCATACTTCTTATACCTTACTGCCCTACATATATTCTTTGATCTAGTGACACTAGCCTCTTGGCTTTTCCACAAGCAAGACACCCCATCTCTTGGCTCCAGGCATTTTCTCTGACTGTCCCTCATGCCTGGTATGCCCTCCCTTCTCCACTCCAACTACTGACCTCCCTGGTTTCCTTTTAAGTCCCAACTAAAATCCCACCTTCTACAGGGAACCTTTCCCATTCCTTCCAGTGATGTCTCTTTATTGATTAATTCCTATTTATCCTTGATACTCAAGAGCAGGGATTGTGTTTTGCCTTTTTTATTTGTATCCCTGCAAAGCACTTGGTACATAGTAAGAGCTTAATAAATATTTATAGATTCACTGATTCATTAATTACTGATTTCCCTGGGTACCTTTAAGTCCCAACTAAAATTACACCTTCTGCATGAAGTTTTTTTCTGACTCCTCTTATTTCTAAACCCTTCCCTCTCTAAATGTCTTCCTATTTATCCTGTTTATATATTCCTTTATTTATCCTGGGAGTTTATGGATGTTCAAGGGCTAGTACCTCTGATGTGAAGATTTGCCATGCCCTTGTCAGGGCATACCCATTCACCTTGGGTGTGTTCCTGGTACTCAACTATCATTTGTGTCCCCAGGAAACTGTAGTATATGCAGCTACCACACCCTGGTAAATGCATCTCAGCAGATAGTTTGAGGATAACCAATGAACCTCATACTTTTCTTGAATTGAGGAGGGGGAGGTTTCTCACCCCAAGCATGTGGAGATTTCTTCAGGTGGAATGGATGCATGGGAGCAATTTGTTCCAATGATCATGAAAGCAGCTGAAGTAAGTGTTATAAAACTTGTTCAGACACCAAAGACGCTGTGGTCATCCACTACATCCCAGGACATTGCTCATTAACCTAACTTTTTCTTGCAACCAGAATACAATGATTCTGAAAATAGCATGAGACTGATTACTTTGTGCAACTCTACCTCATTTTAATCCAATTCATCTATGATTCAAGACATCACCCTATATCATTAGTCCTCTTCAGAAATGAATGACATTTATCCTGAATATAATTTGTTTGTATATTTTCATTTGCTTGTTGTATTTCTGATTAAATTGCAATCTTTTTGAGAGCAGGATACTTTCTATACTTTCTCTTGCCACTTTTTGCATCCTAGCAATTAGAACAATATCTAAAACTTTTAATAAACTCTTAATAAATGTTTATTGACTGACCATTCTATGCAAGGCATTGGCATAAGTACTGGAGATAGACAAAAAAAAGAAAGATACCTTATCCTTAAGGAACTCATAATCAAAAGGGGGAAGACAATTTAGAAAATCAAATTTATTGTGGTGAGATAGGATGAGGAGAGAGGAAAGGTGGCTGACACAAGGCATGATGGAGTTCTAGACAAAGGAGTTCAACTAGCTGGGAAATTAATGAGTCCTCTTAGCAAGGGCCCATTGTGGAGAAAGTATGTTTTTTGTTTTACTATACTTCTTTCACTAAATGACTTTCCTTTGAATTAATGGTATAGTTTGGATGATTAATAAAAAAAATTAATGGAGACTTGTGAACTAGGATTATGAGCAAATGTGAACTCATAGAGTTCCATAACCCTGGGGAGACTTTTCTGAAAGATCCCTGTTTTAAATGAGATTGCCTACATAATAAAGTGTATTCTGCTTTCTGAAGAACATATTCTGACCATGTATTAGAATCAATTGCTAGCCAAAAAAAACCAGAAGGAAGACAAAAGAATGATTATGGAAATCAATGGGGATAAGAATCTGTTGATCTTATAGTTTATTTAAATCCTGATAATCCCAGATTACATTAAAACCTCACTAACTTCTTTGGGGGAGACTATTCAAATGAACTAAAATGAGAATTATAGAATCATCTAGGACAAATATTGCAGGATAGTTAGAAAAGAACTCAGGTGTAATCTACTATGTTCTTGCATTTTGTACCAGAGAAAATGACCTAATGTCACACAATTGTTAAATGGTAGAAGTGCGGTTTTACTCAGTTCTTTGATTTCTGAGTTTATGCTTTTTCGCCTATACTTACATTTCTTTTCAAGACTATGTGGAATGTAATTAGAACTAACTGGTAAGATAATATAGAGGTATTTATTATTTATTAATTGGGGAGTCCTGCTAAATTGAAAAGCCTCATATAACCTGAATAGGAAAGATTCAGTTAGAATCATATTATATTATTCCTGTTAATTACTAGAATGCTAGAAAACTGGTTTTAAAAAATAGATCAGGGCAGCTAGGTGGCGCAGTGGATAAAGCACCAGCCCTGGAGTCAGGAGTACCTGGGTTCAAATCCGGCCTTAGACATTTAATAATTACCTAGCTGTGTGGCCTTGGGCAAGCCACTTAACCCCATTTGCCTTGCAAAAACCTAAAAAAAAAAAAGGCAGATCAAGGGAAGCTAGGTGGAGCAGTGGATAGAGCACTGATCCTGAAGTCAGGAAGGCCCCAGTTCAAATCCACTTCCAACATACCTGTGTGACCTTGTGCAAGTCCTTAGCCCTATTGCCATGCCAAAAAATAAAGTAGATCAAATGTCCTCCCATTTTATATTATTTATTATGGTAGCAAAGCCTTTCCCCCTGGTAAACTTCAGCAGTTAGCAGGTGATTCCAAAAATTGTCATATTATAAATTAATGACTTTTCATTAGGCTATATTCAATCTTCTGAAAGCCATCTTTCTACTCTATAATGAATATTAGAGGAGCTGTAATGGAAATAATGTGATAGCTAGCTCAGTGTAACAGATAGGACGCTGGACCTAAAGTCACGATTTAGACATGTCCTAGAATATGTGGCTTTTAGTTTCTTTAGACATAAAATGAAGATACTTGAACATTTAGCATTTATCTGCCAAGAATCAATTTTTGCAAGGCTCAAATGAGATTATTTATGCAAAACAATTTGAAAATATTGAAATGTTATAGAAAATACATAGAAATATCCCATGCCAGGAAGAAAAGAAATCTTTCTGCTTTATTTTTATGATACTTGGATACTTCTAAAATTTTGGTATCATTAACCTCACAAAAATCAAGCATATTTAAAGAACTATTTTAAAATATGTTTATGTGAAATTTCTTTACTCTTTCATTCTCTCTCTCTCTGTCCCTCACTCTTTCCCTTCATCACTCTTTGTGTTTCGCTCTCTGTGTCTCTCAGTCACTTTATCTGTCTCTGTCTCAGTCTTCCTCATGTGTGTACCCACACCCACACCACCACACATCCACACACACACACATATATATATATAGCCCTAAGATCATAAAATTTACAACCAAATGATACCTCAGAATTTACTTAATCAAATGCCTTCCTTTTACAGATAATGAAACTCAAGCCTAGAATAGAAATATGATTGACTAAGGTGAAATAGCAAACTTGTTGAAGAGAGATAATTTGAAACCAGGTCAGTAATTATAAATCAAGTACCCTTTCCAATCCAGCATGCTATCTCTTTCTATTGTTCTTGGAGGTATGACTAATACTTCAGCAATAAGCCATTTACTAACCTTAGAATACATTCAGTTCTATTTTTAAAGATAGTATCTCAAAATAAATGCATCACTCAATCATTGTAAAATTAATAGACTATTTTATGTCTTAACAATAGCATTTATTTTATGTGCTTAAAGCATTATATTTAATAGACAAAATGAAAATTCATTTTCAAGACATTAGCTAGTATCTGCCCCTCCTACCCTTCCTTCCTACCCCCATACAAATTTGGGAAAGATCCTACCTCTGACACTACTGAATGAGCCAAAAGAAATCATTTCCCCTCCTTGGATCTCACATTCCTCACCTATTAAAAGGAAAAAAAATCTTCTGGACTATATGGCTTTGAGGTCCTTCTGACCTATGATCCTGTGTTGTTCTTCCAATGTGATCTCCACATTATAATTCTTATATTCTTCTGCAATATAGTGTATTTGGTGTTGTTGCTATTGTTGTCTGTCCTTTATTTTCATAGGATCAATATCATGGGTTGATAGCTTGACTTGCCTGTGAATTGGATCTAAGTGAAGCAGAGTTGTCAGCCTTATTCTCTTTTCCAGAGTCATCATTATTCAATGATTAAAATAAAAGTCAGGATAAATGGTAATGGACCAAGGCATCAAAAAATGATGTCTTATTAAGTTCTACAGCACCTGATTCAACCTCCTTCATGGTCATTGGAACAAATTGTTCTCATCCACCCATTGCATCAATATATTTTCATATACTTGGGGTTGAGAATCCCTGAACTCATGAACTGGTTTGAGGACTTTCAATTACCTACAAGCTGGTTTAATCCAACAGCCAAGGTTTTACTAGCATATGGCCTTTGCACACAGTGCAAGCTTCTTGGAGTCACAGGTGAAAGTTGAGTGAAAGAGGAACATTGAAGATGATCAGCCTTAGCAAGTCCTCACAGAAGAGGTGCTAATCTTCCCTGTACATACCATTTAGCCTTCAATTTTTTTTTCATTTTCTGATAGGTTTATTGATGTAGTCTCAGAATTTTTCTAGTGCTAAGTGATTAATTGTAAAAATTCTATATTTATTTGTACATATCTACAAATGATTGTTTAATGACATTTTTGAATGGCACAGCATTTATCTGCTTTTTTTTAAAATTAACAATATTAGAAGGTAAGATGTACTGAAGGAATTCAAGGATCAAAACACACGTAAGAAGGGAAAAAGGAAAAGGAAGAAAGACCATATTAGTTACATATTGGTTCTTTCATGGCATCAATAACTATCTCAGTGACTTGTCTCTTAAAAGATGATTGACTCAACTTACTCAAAATGATTACAGATTTGTTTTTTACAATCATTCTTATGCATATGTAGTTTTTAAGTTACAAAATTTCCTTCCACTTCCCCTGCTCATCCCTATCCCCTCAGTGAATGAACATTCAGGTTAATATTCACATTTATGTTAAACATGCTTATAGATTAGTCATTTTAGGTATGAAAAATTAGGTTTAGGGCAGCTAGGTGGTGCAGTGGATAGAGCACTGGCCCTGTAGTCAAGAGTACCTGGGTTCAAATCCAGCCTCAGACATGTAATAATTACCTAGCTGTGTGACCTTGGGCAAATAACTTAACCCCATTGCCTTGCAAAAAACAAAAACAAAAACAAAAAAAGTGAATGTAGTGTTCATCTGATTCTGACTTTTTTTTTTGTTTTGTTTTATTTTTTTTCCCTCTCAATGGGGATAGCATTGTCTATAACCTGTCTAATAGGATTGTCTAAGCTCTCTGAGCAGTTGAAAGGAGCTGCTTCCATCAAGGTTGATCATTTCACAATGCCATTAGTAATGTGTACATTGTTCTCTTGGTTCTGCCCCATTCCCTCAGCATCATATCCCATAATTCATTCCATACATGTCTAGAGTACAATCATTTATTTATAGTTTCTTATAGAACAACAGTATTCCATATTATTCATATACCGTAACTTGTTTAACAACTTCCCAATTGATGGGCATCCCCTCAATTTCTAATTTTTGCCACTTCAAAAAGTTGCTATGAATATTTTGGCACATGAGGGAATTTTCCCATTTTTTATGATTTTTTTTTTCTGGATATAGATGTAGAATTGAAATTGCTGGGTCAAAGGGTATGAGCAGTTTTATTGTTCTTTGGGCTTAGTTCCATATTGCTCTCCAGAATGGTTGGAGTAGGATTACAGTTCTTGATGCCTGTGTTTTTCAGGAGCACAAATGTTCTTGCTTTTGAATTAGAAGGGTGGATGCCTTAAAAACAAAAGCATCATCTTAGTATATGAGTGTTAATAATTCATTAGTAAGGAGGATTTGTCAATATCCATTTTCCTGATTATCTTAGACTATTCATAATGTAGTTACAGATCATAGATCATTTTCTCAGGATATCTGTCTTGAAGATGAGCAAGTCAAAACATTGTGGTGCCTTGAAAAATGCATCCGCATGAAAGCATTTGTTATTCAGTCATTTTCAATAATTATATTTGGGAATTTCTTGGCATATAAACTTGAGTGGTTTTCCATTTACCTCCCTAAATCATTTTACAAATGAGAAAAATGAGACAAACTGGGTTAAATTGATAAAGTTTAGAGATTAAGCAGTGAAGAATTCATGAGGCAATGACCTAGAGTTAATGAGGGATAGATAAGTTTATTATGCTTTTACAAGCAGCCTGATTTCCAGAAATAAGCAAAGGAGGTGGAATAGGCAAATATTTTTTAAGCTAAAGTCAAGCAAGAGGGATGAGTTGGAAGGAATTGAGAAGGATTTAGGGACAATGCCTTCTGTACAAATGTGATTTAAGGGAATTGCATCAAAAATAGTCAAGAGCAGTTAGCTCACTATTTGGCTAATATTTTGTTATCTCAATATTTCGTGTATGACTTTGTCTCCCTTCCATGACTGGGGTATGATAGCTTTGTCATGATTTACAGGATACAGTGTACATGATGTTTGGAAGATTTCTGACTCTTGTGAGAGAGTTTCTATCAGTTCAAGGAAAGGCATAAAAACAGCAAGTTGTTTTCAGGAGATGTTTCAAAAACATAACATTCCTTTATGTTATAAAAGATAGCTTTTTGTGAGTAGAGAGTCAGCATGGGAAAATACAAGTTCCCTTTGACCCAACAATTACAATGTTAGGCCTATATCCAGAAGGAATCATAAAAATGGGAAAAGTCCTACATGTTCCAAAATATTCATAGCAGCTCCTTTTGTAGTAGCAAACAATTAGAAATTGAGGAAATGCCCATCAATTGGGGAAGGGTTAAACAAGTTATGGTACTTGAATACTATGGAATACTATTGTTCTATAAGAAATCATAAATGGTCAGACTATAGAGAAGCATGGAATGACTTATGGGATCTGATGCTGAGGGAAGGGAGTGGAATCAAGGGAACAAAGTTCACATTAACATCAACATTGTGCGATGGTCAACCTTGGTGGAAGCAGCTCCTCTCAGCAGTTCAGAGAATTAGGACAACCATATTAGACTGGCTATGGACAATGTTATCCCCATCCAGAGGGGAGAACAACAGAATATAAAACAGTTAAACCCTTCAGAATATGATGAATACTTTATAAAAAATCTCTTATGTATCTCTTTCTTTTAACCCTATAACAAAAATGACTACATTGTAAACATGTTCATCACTAATATCTATGTACAATGTTAACCTGTTTGTCATTGAGGGAAGGGGCATGGGAAGGTAGGGTGAAAGGAAATTTTGTAATTTAAAAATATGCATATGGATGAATGTTGAAAAACTTTCATAAAATATATTTGTAAAATTAAAATATCAATCAAAAGAGTACAAGGGAATTATTTATTCTCTAGCATTTCCTCTTCATCAAAATGACTTGCCCAGGATCACACAGAAAGTGTCTAAGGTCAGATTTGAACTGAGGACTTCCTGACTCCAGGTCTGGCTCTCTATCCACTATACTGATCCCACATTAGGGCCTAGAGTACAAAGCTAATTATAGACAGTTGGATTGACCTCAATCTATTACTCCTGAATGTGGGGAAATTTTGTACACTGATGCCTGACAATTTTTTTCTTATCTTTTGAGAGAAAAGATTACTAATAACCAATGATTTGGAGAGACTCACATTTCTCCCCTTTCTTCTTTTATCCACATTTTTGATCTCTGAAGGTTAACCTAATTTTCTCTTCTATTTAGACATTACCCAGGTGGCAAAACCATTATGCTTTACTCAGGTTTGGGGGGAGCAATTTATCTGAATATATTGTCCAAGGCTGGGGGTAACTTAGAAACAGATGATATAATAAGAATTCAGGTTCAGTTCCTCATTTCAATATTCATTCAAAATTGATTGCTACTCTCGGGAGCACTACTTTTCCAATGGACATCTAAACCATGAGCCTACCACTATCATTATTACATTTGGACTAAGCAGAGAGATGGTCAAATGATCATCCTTTTATTAAAATTCTGGCATTATTAATAAAATGATTAAATTACTCAGAAATTTTGTCTCAAATTTTTTAAATACCACACTTCCCTTTCCTCTCCTCTTATAGAACATCTTTTATTTTACCTCACAAAAATTCCAATAATTCAAAAGACACAAAGTACATTTGAGAAAATGAGGAAAATAAAATACACTTACCCCCTTACACTCACTTTACTCACTCTGGAAAGTAAAGACCAATTGGTAAAGTTATTTGACCTTGGATCTGCATTGACTAATTCAGAGTAATTATCCTAGAAAATTGCTGTCATCAGTTCTCTTGCCCAGGAAAGGTATGACTTTTATCCTTTAAATGCAGATTTGGTCCCCCTTTTGGTGATGATAATTAGTTTCACAAAATCTCCCCTGATATAGACTGACATAAATCATGGATAGGTTCCTTGGGTTTTTACTTCCACCACAAATGACTATGCACCACTAATGAGAAGGCATATCTTTGAAGATGAGGGAATCTTTCACTCTCTCTAAGGGATTCCCTTAAGTGAATCATATTTCTTCAGGCTGCTTAAAAATATTATTTGACCAAGATAGGGCAATTCTACCAGATATGCTTTTCTTCTGTTATACATAAAATTTAACCCACAACCAAAGTCCCAGAAAGCTAAGCATACTACTCAGGAAAGAACTGCTAATTTCTTGAACAAATTGACTTTATCCTTTTTAATGAATTATATCCATATCACATCCAGCCCTGGTAGTAAAAATTGACTCAGAAGCAGAAAACATCTTGAGAACAGTTCTGACCATTTCCTGAGTCTGAACTTCTGATCTTGACCATTCTCACATGTCTCACATTCTCACAGTGATCTTATTCCCACCTTCTAAAAAGAAAAAAGTTAATCAATTCTATTATTATCAACAAGTTCAATATAAATTTAAATAATTTTTCTGAATGGTGTTTCTTTTTAAATTTTATTTATTTAAGGGAATGGGGTTAAGTGACTTGCCCAAGGTCACACAGCCAGTCAATTATTAAGTGTCTAAGGTCAAATTTGAAACTCAGGTCCTCCTGATGCCAGGGCTGGCACTCTATCCACTGTGCCACCTAGCTGCTCCCTTGAATGGTGTTTCAATGTCATCAAAAATTATTTATGTTGTTAATAAAGTTAAGAATATATATGTGACCAATGGAGCTAAATGAGAAATGGATATTTCACCAGTCACAAACCTATGGGCTCTCAGAATCTTAGATTTGGATAGATCTTAGAGTAAATAAATTCCTATTAAATCTCAGCAAAATGCACAGTCATTCTATCTTTGAATTTCTATAGTGTTGGAAAACCTTCTCAAATTATTCATAACTTTCCAGTTCAGAAAAAAAAAGAAAACAAACAAACATACTTCAGCTATTTAATTCAACAATTATTACGTGCCTCCTAAGAAGCTAATGTGATAGATATGGGGAATTCAAAGACAAAATGAAACAACCCCTGTACTCAAAATGCTTATAAATTGTTTTGGGGGATCATGATAAACACAAAGAGGTTAAAAATTTTTTTCTTATATTTCTTATATTGAGCCAGAATTTGCCTTCTTGGAATGTACAATGAGTACATCAATGGAATGTTTAACCAAACACTATTAAACCACTGTAATGTTTGAGAATAGTCTACATTGTGATTTCTGAAAGAGCAAAGAAATATGGTTTCATGTTTCATGATTATTGGTAAGTCACAGGTAAAATAATCATTTGATACATTCTAAAGTGTGTCAACTGATTTTAAATTCCCAGAAGTAAAGCAGTATGCATAAATATTCATACAATGTGCTGCCCAAGCTATCTATTCAAGACTATAAAAAACCCATTGCCTTAAAAAGCCTATTTGGCATGGTTACAACTTTTTAAAAAAACTTCATTTTTCTTGCTATGGCATCATATTTCATATCTATTGTGGGTCTACAAATGTGATTCCAGGCTTGGAAGGCACTGTTCTGGTAAGTATTATTTTATGGGCTCAAATAAATAAACTCAGTGTTACAATAGTAAGTGAAGTCAGACAATAATAATGTCATACTTTTGCCCTAATTCCATTCTATTAGCTATTTTTAGAGTGTCTATCACTATAGAAATGAGGATAGAGGAGAAGTTCATGCCTAAGGGAAAGAGGATTAATTTACTCCAGAAATTTTGGCATAGGAGGTAACTAGTATTTATCCAGAGGAAAAGGAGAGTATTTAACAGTAGCCACCTATATAGTGCTCTAGATTCTTTCTACCATATTTTGCATAATACCAGTAACCAAGGTAGTCATGTCCCATAACTTCAAAAGTTACTCCTTTCTGAGCTAGAAATTCTTATCAAAACTTTAAAAATTTCCCCCTTGGTGGACAGAAAAAATATGGATCTTGCTCCTAAACTGGATTAATTGAAGATGAAGATTTGTTCTTTTGTTCCTTTGTTCTTAAAGTAGACTATGACATCAGGAAGATGATGGCATGGCATACAAGTGAATTGGATTTCAGTAGGGGGTACTGTACTGAGTCACCACTCTCACTTTCTCCTCCAGAACCATCTGCATCCAGTGGTCAGATATAGATCAGGAAGACTGAAGATGGACCTGGATGAGAGGCAATCAGAATTAAGTGACTTGCCAAATGTCATGCAGCTAGTAAGTGTCAAGGGTCTAAGGTCAGATTTGAACTTGACTTCTTGAATCCAGGGCTTCACTTCACTACCCTGGATTAACTGATGGGAAGGGAAGATAAGAAGTGAGACAGTGTAAGGACAAATAGAGAATGAAAAAATTGGAAAAAAAATACTAGAAGTCAAGGTTAGAGCCTGAGAAGGTCAAAACATAGGAGATGGTCAACAATTTCAATTGATGTATGAACAAAAGAATAACAAAGTCATTAGAAAGAAGTCATCAGCAGAAATCTTTTCTTCATGGAAGAATCATAGAAATTAGCCCCTGAACTCACACTCCATAATTATTCTTCTCCTGATTGTTTTGTCCCCTGCCCAGTTTATCAGAAATCTCTACCCTGAAACCCAATTCTCCTGACTGTTGACTCCTATCTCACTCATACCTGGATTCATCCTATATTCTTCTCCTTTTCTTCTTCTAAAATCATTCCAATTTTCCAATTTCCCTAGGCAGATTTTCTTCCCCTAGCTTCTTTAATGATCTGATGAGTAGTTTTCTCCATAAATTCTTTTATCTCTCTCTCATCTCTACCTCTATATCTGTATCTGTTCATTCATCTTCACCATCATCATCATCATCAATACTTTCTCTCTCATTCTCTATAACAATCTCAAAAGTCAGTCACACCTTAATCTTTTTAAAAATATCCTTATCAAATTTCAAGTTTCTAATGACTGATATCTCAAAGTCCCAAAGTCACTAGTTGCCATGGAAACCTATTACATTTTTGGACAGTTATAATACTTATGAAATTTTAACATGAATTGACCTAAAATCCTCTTCTGCAAGTTTTGCTTCTTGCTCCTAATTCTTCCCTCTGAAGTCAAACAAATGAAAATTGATTTCCTTTTATGCATGACAATCTTTCAACTACTTTAAGATAATCATTAGCCTCTTCCTCCCTTTCCATTCTCCATCCATCATCCCTGAACTTTTCTTTTCTCCAGGTGTAACATCTCCAGTTCCTTTAAGTGATCTTTGGTTAGCATGGTATCCATGTATTTTATGTCATTAATATCCTAGTCACTCTCCTTCAGACATTCTCCAATTAGTTTGATGTCCTTCCTAGAATGTGATACCTAGTAGGTGGTACAAAGGACATATGACAGGCCTGGAGTCAGGAAAACTTATCTGGTGTCAGACACACTAGCTGTGTGATCCTGAGAAAATAATGAAACTGTTGTCTCAGTTTCCTCATCTAATAAAATGAACAGGAGAAGGAAATGGCAAACCATCCCAGTATCTTTGCCAAGACAATCCTAAATGGTTCATGAAGAGTTGGATGCAATTGAAAAATAGCTCAACAGCAATATTCTTATTAAGGAAGAATAAAGCAAGACATCCACCTCATTTTGAACGTAATATTTCTAATCATTGCAACTTAAGATATCTATTTTTAGTTCTGACCAAATGTGATTATGGCTTGCTGATATTGAGCTTGCAGTTCACTAAAATATTAAGGTCTTTTACCAATAAACTGTTGTCTAGGTGTAGTATTGCCACCTTTCACTTGGGAAATCTGTTTTATCTCAATGGTGACCTAAAAATCTTCAAACAAAGCCTCTGATAGAAGATGTTGTCAAGGGGAATCATCTCTAGATATGAATAATATTAAATCACTTCTAGTTCCCTCCAATTTTAAACTTCTGCAAATATGTCTTAGTAGAATTTTGCCCATTATTCTAATCTCTAAGGTATTTAGCATCCTGATTCTATCACATGATGAATGTATTTACTTTCCTTCTTACCTTCATGCTATAATAAAAATTTGATAAGCCTGCCATCATCCGTTTCTTCTTCCAAATCATTGCTTGAAATAATGAAAAGCAGTGCCACTGGCAGACAAGTCTTTGGGATTCTACATTAGAGATGTCTCTCCAATTTTACATCAATCTATTAGTCACAATTATTCAGCTACAGACATTTAATTAGCTTTGAATTTGCTTAATTTTGCCATCACTCTGGCCATTGGGCAAAACCTTTGTGATATTCAGGTTTTGTGTAACCTATGATATTTCTCTCTTCTCCCAGTGTGAGAGTTCTATTTGAAAACCATATTATAAGGTTGGTCTAGGATGACTTGTTCTTTATGAAACTGTGCTGGCTCAATGGCTCACAGTGATCATGATTTCCTTTTCTAAGTGCTCACAATCTGTCCCTTTAATAATGTGCTGCAGAATTTTGCCAGGAATTGAAATTAAGCTCACTGGTCCATAGTTTGAAGAATACAACTCCTTCTCATTTTGAAAACTGGGACATCTGTCCATCTGTAGTCCTGTGGCAATTGTCCCATTTTCCACAGTTTTTCAAAGGTCACTGCTAGTGGTTCAACAATTATATTTACAAGTTCTGTCAGGATCATGGAATGCAGTTAGTACCATCCCAATAGCCTTAACTCATTGGGTAGAATTGTTCTGAAATCATCCCCTAGTTTACTTACCTTTGTGACCATGTCTTTATTAAACTTTTTTTTTGCATTTTTAATTGACAGATCATTTTATTTCAAAGATAAAATGGAAACAAAATTGTCATATGGTCATTCTGGCTCCCACGCCACCCCACCCTTGTTATTAAACACACCATCCTTCAAGAGACAGTTCTATTCCTCATTCAATCTTTTTCTTATTCTCAGTATAGCTTTCAAAAAGTCCATTTTATTCTATCTAAATAATTAGAATTCTCTCTTCATTCTGCACTTTGTTCCTAGTATTAATCTCCTAGAAATATATTTACATTCATCCTCAGTTAACCTCTTCCTCCATAAAAACAATTCTTCCAAAGTCTTATCTATTCATTACCAATATCCAGATTTTTCCTCTTCATGTATAAGTTAAGATGGCATTGTAATTTCTTCCTAAGTTTTTTACCATTTCTACAATTGATTATCCCTTCCTTATTCAACAGTACTAATTAAAAATGCAATTTTCATTAACTCCTCCATTTTATGAATTATAAATTCCTTCTTAATTTTGACAATTATGATTTGATGACTACATAGTCTCAGTAAATAGAAAAGGATTCCTAAGTGTTCTCAATTTTCCAACCAAATAATCATTCATATTACCATCCATTCCCTCCTATATACTTATATTTTGTCTACCATAGTTCAGGACTCTATCATTTTTCTCTTATTATGATAACTATCTATCTGCCTGATCTCCCTAACTTTAGGCTCACATCTTCTAACCCACCCTTATACCATTGTCAAAATAATATGCTAATAAATACTTCTAATCCCATTCCTTCTCTTTTCAAAAATCTTTGAAACTTTCTCTTGGCAATTGAATCCGAAAGAAAGAAAGAAAGAAAGAAAGAAAGAAAGAAAGAAAGAAAGAAAGAAAGAAGGAAGGAAGGAAGGAAGGAAGGAAGGAAGGAAGGAAGGAAGGAAGGAAGGAAGGAAGGAAGGAAGGAAGGAAGCCCTCAAAAAAGAATTAGAGAATATGGATCTGTTTTCTTATTCCAACATTTACAAAATATTTGAAAATGGCTGAGTCATCATTATAAAAATAAACTTCAGTTTCCTCATATTTTTTTTTGCAAGGTGGTGAAGTTAAACCACTTGCCCAAGGTCACACAGCTAGATCTGAATCCAGATTTGAACTCTGTTCCTCCTGACTCCAGGGCCAGTATTTTATTCACAGTTTCCTCATTGTTAAAGGGAGATGTTTAGACAATAAAATCTCTAAAGTCTCTTCATTCTCTAAATCTTACAATCCTAAATTGTGCATGAAGTATCTATGGTACAGTAGAAAGAAAATTGACTTGGAAGATCTGAGATTTACTCTGTATGTGAACCTGGGGAATTCACTTAACTCCCTGGGTCTCAACTTCTGTGAAATCAAATTGTCCCAGATGGCTTCTCAGGTCTTTTCCAACTCTAGACATAGAATCTATATCTATGATGAGCTTCAATTTAAGGATTGAACTTTATTCCAAATTCCTACCCTAGGTTCATTTTATACTCCAACCAAATTATCCTATTGCTTCTCAATTGTTTCCCACCCTGTCTGCCCCTATGCCTAGAATTTAGTTCCTTTTGTTTCATAACTATTGAAATATTTTTCTTCTTTTAAGTTTCAGATCAGATATTAAATTCTCCATGACTCTTTTTCACTGAAGTAAAAATGATCTTTCCTTGAATCTCAACCCACTGAGACATCTCATGTACATGTCATCATGTTCTGTTTTTTTTTTATTTTTATTTATTCACCTATTTCAATTCCCATTGAAAATGTAAGTGCCTTGAAATCAGGGAATGTTCTCTTTTCATCCCTTTCTCCCAAAGCTGAGGTCAGTATACATTTGCATTTGGCATTCCTCTACGATACTGCCTTTGACTTTAGCATTTCTGATTTCTGATTTCTTTTAAGTCTTAGCTCCTTTGCTACTTGCTACATGCAGCCTCTCCTGATCACTGCATTACCCAGAGTCCTCCCTCCCCAAACCCTCCCCAAATTAGTTTGTACATATTTTAGATTCCATTATCCATGTAGATGAGATACTCTCTTCAATTGAATGTAACCTTCTTAATGTTAGAGACTTGCATTTTTTTCTTTGCATCCCCATTGATTTGTCCAGTGTCTTATATGTACTTGATATGATACTCAGTATGTGCTGAGTATGAATTAAGATAAATTTACATGGGCCCCTCTCCCAGCCTGGGAGAGGTGTGCCATTTTGTTAAGATATCTTAATAAAAACCATTTTAATTATAAAAAAGATAAATTTAAATGAAAGTGAGAAAAGAGATACTTGACTCATGCCTTATACTGATGTCCATGAAACTCTTAAAGAAATAGAAAAAGATCTGTGCATTGGGTAGATGATCAGTGAAGGACTTTCAGAAAGAATAAATAAGAATTAACAAGATGAGAAGTCATAAATTGCCCAACAAGGGGTCATAAATGAATTGTAATGCTGCCTGAAACTTAGTGGAAAAATAGGAAGTAAAGTACTTTTTATGAAATCTGGCAAAGATGTCTAAAATCTATAAAAGGCATATGTCATATCAATCTGGAAAAGAAAATAATTCATTACAAATTTGGAAAATTGTTATAAAGATGATTTCAGAAAAGGTCAATGGAATTGTCTTTGGATCAATCTATGACAGTATTCCAATGTGATGGAAATTTGGGATGCCTTAGAGCCTACTGCATTGTGATTATCAGATTTATTCACAAAGGATAAGGATTTTCTTCTTTTAGTAAACTCTATCCCCAATGAGCTTATGTTTTAACCTTTCTTTCAAAGGAAAAGAATCTAATTTCAAACAAGGAATTGAGAAAAAAAACATACATTTAAGATCAAGAATTCTGCATTTAGCTTCAATAGGCCCATGTCTAAGTCCTGGATCTGCAACAGCTGGCTCAACTTCTGGCCTTGATTAGATAAGCATTTGAATACAACCCAGTCAGGCAATCCATATCTGGAAATAAATGAAGTTAGTTCATGACCATGGACAAATCACAGTTCATGGGAGCTATTTCCTAGAATCATTGGGAGGAAAGTATTTAAACAAATCACCAAATATAAATGAATTCATATAAGACAATTTGATATAGTGTAGAAAGTACTGAAAATGGAGATGGTAAGAATTTAGTTCAAATTCCAACTCTGATAACTACTACAAATTACTTAATTCTAAAGTTGAAATACAATTGGTGGATGGAGTTCCCTACATTAAAGTCATTGTTACTATTCCAATATCACTCCCTCCCATCCCCTTCACTAATCAGAGGAACAATGATATACAATGCAGCACAGAAAAGTTAGACTGTGCGTGGAAACATGAAAGAACTTCATGTTTTCAAAATGGCTTTAAAGGTAACTTCTGCCTCTTTTTTAAGGGAGAAGGGGTTGAGAAACATAGTAGGGATGGGGAAGAAGAATAAGGTTTGTAAATAGCAGTTTCCATACTCCTGAGTTAGGGAAGGAATATGGAACAAGTACTATTTTCGGCAAAGAAGGAAAAGCAAATGAAACTGAAATATTTTTTGTGGCATTAACATGAAAGTGGGGAAGTAAGAGCAGAAATGCATGAGAAAACATTGAATCTAAAACAGATTAGATAAATCAGTTGACCTATAGTAGATGAAAGTGAACAAAGTCCTGACCACAACATTTTTTGCTATACTAGTTTCCTATAGTACAATGTTAGGGAAATTTTCTTGCAGGGTTTAATTCTCAATCCATTTCTTCTTAATCCATTCAACCACCTTTATTAAGTTATTTGTTACTGTTAACATTCTTATTAAAATTTCATACAAAAGTCAAAAACACTATGAAATAAAGCAGGGTAGGTTCAACTAATCTTTCATTACACTTTTCTACATACAATTTTTTATAACAAAACTTTAATTAGATACTCTTTTCTTAAGATAGTAACTAAAAAATAATTCATAAAATATATAGCAAAAAATAAAATTGATAGCTTGACAAACATTTTTCTCACTAATCATTTCCAAGAATTCTATGGCCTTTTTTTGTTGATATCTCAAAGAAAAGATAGCATTGATTTCAGACAATATTTATTTTTATGATACATGAAGCCTACAGTACTATAAATACTCTATAACAAATAAAATTCTTAGAACTTACTTTTTTTTACTTTTTTGGCAAGGAAATGGAGTTAAGTGATTTGCTCAATATCAAATAGCTAGTAATGCATATCACATATCTGAGGCCAGATGTGAACACATGTCTTCCTAATTCCAGGGCTGGATTTTCTTCTACTGTGGACCTAGATGCCCCAAAACTGAATCTTACCTTCCACTCGGTCAGATGGCAATATGAGAAAATTGTAATGTACACTATTATGGCAGCCCTCTAAAAAGCTAGAGAGAGATTGTTGGGACTTTTAGTTGATGCTTTTAGAAGACACTAAGGTTGGTAATGTCTCAACATCACTTCTGACACTCTATGTTTTATGGCTATACCAGTTGTTCCACAAACTTAAATGTATCATGCATCTCATTTTTTCTTCTGCTAAACATAAGCAGGAATATGTGTAGTTGCCAACACAAAAGTGAAAATGTATTTAATAATAAAATTAAAGAAAATGTCCTAAAAATTAAAAGTTAAGAATTGACTATATTTTTGACAGTTCCTGGGAAAATAAATGGAGGGGTGGAGGGGGGTGGGGACAGAGAGACAAAAAGACATGAAAACAGAAATAAGAGAGGGAGAAGGGAGAGAGGGAGAGAGAGAGAGAGAGAGAGAGAGAGAGAGAGAGAGAGAGAGAGAGAGAGAGAGACAGAGACAGAGAGAGAATTTTGCCATTTCTATACTACCTAGAAGGATATGCACTTTAAAAGGGAAGGAAAAAGAATAGAAAATCTTCAACACAAAAGAATGAAACTGTAATAATAAAATTTTAGGTATCACTAAAACCTGGAGTGTTGGAAATGAAAGGACATTAAAGATATTCTATTTAAGCCATCTCATTTTCCAGATGAGGAAATTGAAACCCAAAGGAGTCATAATTTTTTCCAATGTCACATAGCCAGGTGCTACTAGAATGCAAGTATTTTGACCATGCATAACATTTATATCTACACTACTGCCTTTTTAAAAAATGTTAATTTGAGTTTGAGAAACAAAGTTTTTTTTTTAAGTTTTCCATTATGTGGCAGGTCTAGGAAGACAAATCAAAGAAATGATCCATAAAATAATTAAAAGATGGTGGGAATTAGTTTGATTATCTTCTTCATTTTTATCAATCTATTCCATTCATGGTTATGAATGTGACATCTATTTTGAAATTCAATTGCCATGAAAATTTGAGGGAAAGTTTAAGGATGGAGAACAGAAAACCCAAAGCTTATTCAGTTTTCTTTCCCAATTTAAAAGAACTAGTGCTCTAACAAATACTAAAGGAGCAGGTGTATGTCATCAATTTACATTTAAAAGTAAGCAAAAGAAGAATCATGGGGATACATTCTATTCTAGCCCTCCTATTCCAATAATCATCATGTCACAATGCATAGAGGAAGAGCCCTAGAATCAGGAGAGCCAGAGTTCAAATCTGGCCTCAGACATTTACTAGCTTTGTGATCTTGGGCAAGTCACTTCACCCTGATTGCCTCCCATCCAGGGCTATCTCTAGTTGTCCTGATTCATATCTGGCCACTCAACCCAGATGGTTCAGGAGAAGAAAGTGAGGCTAGTCCCTCACTCAAACCCAATTCCTTTGAATTTCATATCTAAGTAATTTCTTCTCCTTTTTGCACATTTAAAGAAACCAACTGTTCGGGAATGCAATCTCCTTCCCAGATTTGTCTTCTCCCTTCTTCCATTAACATTTACTTTAGAATCAAAAATTATTTATGATTCCAACTTTTAGTAAAGCTTTTTATCAATTCACGAAATTAATTTGTTTGGATTTGTTAAATGAAATACTTGATGCATTCTTCTAAAAACCCACAGAGCCACAAAATGGATATGTCAGGAAGTAGATGGAAAAACTACAGTTATGGATATTCATGACAGGATAACTAGTTTCTGAAAGCTCCAGAACTGTATCTTTTTATCTAAGCACTCTATGCCCTAGAGAGACTATATCATTATGTTCAGTGAGTCCACACATTTTCCCACCTTCATAACTTTGCTCCCATAGTTCCCCATGACTGTGATTTAGTCCTACCTTTTTTCTTTGCTAAATTCTTTCCTATCATTTAGAGGACAATTCAAATACTTTGTGAAGCTTTTCTAATTTTCTGATTCTCAGTAGTAACTTTTCTTCTTGTATCCAACATGATGACAGTTTTTTGGGTCATATTTCCTTTAAAATCACTTTTTTTTACAAACCCCTTGAACAAATGGTTAGTTATATATATATATATATATATATATATATATATATATATATATATATATATATATATATATTAGGATTGTAGTAAGGGCAAATGTTATCTAAGATTATTACTCATGAACTTTCATCTGTTGGATTTCCCCAAATACCAGTAGTCAATTAATATCAACCCCAAATAATTTAGCCACTTTACATTGATTAATTTTTACAAAGGGATTTTTACTATAGAGGTATAGCTAGGAATTAAGTATAACAATATCATTTTCTTCTTCTATGGCCAAGGGCCCTGTTAGAGTAAAGCTCAAACTTAAAACTCTTTCTCCAAAATGTTTCTCTTACCAAATTCATTTCTGTGTGGGTTGACTACATCTATCTTGATTTCAGGGTATGATATCTCAGCTGTTAGGTTGATGAACTGCTAAGTGGATCAAGTTGGATATTCCTCAGGGATAGCTCCTCATCAAGCTCAGGTGCAGAAACCACCATCAGGCTCAGTAAATAAAGCTAAGCCACTCAGTTTTACTATTCAGTGACCCTAGAAAAAGAAAGAAAACATGCAAAAATATAATTTTTAAAGAAGTTCTTATATGACTACCAGCTGAAGAGATAAGACATCAGCTAATTTTTTGTGCCACTACTACCTCTTATTCCTTGGGGGGGAGGGGAGGGGGCTTATTAGAGTTCTTGCTTCATATGCCACCAAGAAAGAGTGAGATTTCATCTATCAAGGTCTTTTGAAAAGTTTAACAGGGAAATAAAAGACATTTTAAGACTACACAAAAAAATGGAAGGTGAAAGGAAACAGAGGATATTTGTGCATTCTCTAGAGTAAAGGACTGGGCCCTCAATAACCAGTGAGCCATTACATTTTCTTTTCCCCTTGAATGTACCTTACATAAATTATTGTATACTTGAGGGTAATAGAAATAGGTTGGAGAAGAATCACAATCTCAGAATTGGAGAAGAATCAAAAAAGTCATTTTGATCAATTTCATTTTAACTCTAGAATAGAAGTGACATATCCAAGTCCAGCAAGGTAAGAAATAAAACAATTCAGTCTGCTTATTCTGTCTCCAAATTTCATACTCTTTCCATAATGTCAATAATCAAAAAATTATATGCATATATTACTTATCCCCTCTACAAAACTGGTAGCTCCATGAAAGCAAAGATCACATGAAAATTTATATAAAATTTGTATATATGTTAATGCAGAAATGTACACAGAAAATGTATGCAGTAAAACACATTTATTATATTATCTTTTATTTCCATTGCATATATGTTGTTTTCACTTATAAGTGACCTGTTGTGGCCCCAAAGTTGTAGGAAGATAAGGACTAATTATATTTTTTCCTTTTCAACCCTTAGTGATTGAAACCATGGTTGAAAGATAGAGGTGCTTGACGTTTTGGTTGTTGCTGTTATTGTTGATATTGAGTAATTATATTGAATTTGCAAGAAATAAACACAACAAGGAGGAATACTCAAAAAATCATAATGGAAAAAAGGAAAAGTTACTTAAGAAAAAATTAGCAGATTTTTTAAAACAAATTAAGTTCTCAAAGACATTAATCACTATTCTATATTCACACATTGGACTCTTAGGACTATAGCTATATCATGGTAAAAGCTAAGAAATTCCTTTACACAGTCTTTAAAAATGTCAAGGAAGTACTAGGAAACTGGAAGTGAATTCTCTGTTCTAGTAGCCTTTTGGTGATTATTTTAACAGAATACCTCGATTTCATTAGGTACTCCATCTGAAAACTAGGAATTGATGAAAATGATGAATTTTATGATTATATCAGTTGGAGTTTCTATAGATGAAATAGAAGAGGTAAAGAGTATCAAGAAGGTCTTTTTCCATCACCATAACGCACCTTTTTCAAAATTATACCCAAGTAATATCATGATTTTTGAGGTTATTTTTCCCATGATCAAAAAAGTGTGTAATTTCTTAAGAATATTTATTTGTTTCTCCCATAGCTATAAATCTCTGGGGAAAAGATTCTTCATTTAAATTAGGGAATTGAATGAAATTATCTTTAACGTGCATTCTTGCTCCAAAGTTCCTTCCAGTTTTGCCAATACTTGTAGACTACAGCAATAGTGAGCCAAGTTCCCTCCACTAACTTGATTACCCTTGAGATGGATTCACAAACTTCAATGGGAACCCAAATATCTATAAGTTTAGAAGTGTATTTCTCCATTCTTCCATGCAAGTAATTTTATTATAGCTTAGTAAAGTACTTCTGCCCATTTATGCTATGTCTTCCTTTATGTAAAAGTTATGTTTAAAAGTAAGTTTTGTACATGAAATAAACTTTAAGTAGTGTATGATATAAAAAAAAATCAACTTTGATCCATGAGTCATTTATCCGTTGATTCTACTAATTTTCCCCCTGATTATTAATTTTGGATTCTCTGAAAAAATCTTTTGAACTTGAAAAAAATCATTTGAATCCATTATAACTTGCATATGCAAAATACTTTTTTGCATAGCATTTTCCTTCTAACTGCATCAAGTAGGAAGCACATATTTCATTATTGTTTATTGCTTTTTTAAAGCTCTTCATTACTGAATTTCACATTCTAGGCAGTTTCATCAATGTAAATAGTATATTGTCTTTTTTTGTGGAAGAATGTGTAACTTCAGAGTAATTTCAGTTCTTTTAAGAATCATGCCTATAGCTTCATCTAGTCAGTAGAGCAAGAGTGCCTCAAGTTATATTTGTTGTATTTCTTCTGCCTCTTAAAATAGGAATTCCTTGGTCCTGATTGATAGTTGCATTGTGATGATTAAAAGCCTTTTAGATCCCATCATGCCTCCTGGCAGATTGCAACAGAGTCATGTATATTACTGTGGGTTTCATTTTATCACTTGTAAAACTGTTGCCCTTTGTCCTATGTAACTGCAGCTGCATGCAAATAGCTTTGACCCACCTCAACTTACCCCTATATGAACAGTTCTATACATACAGATCGTTCCATGATATCAATTACATATCTTGATGATTGTGATATTGTGTATCTTCTTAAACTCAATTTTGAAACAATATTACTTAATCCTTTATTATGGAAAGTTTAAACAGTTGCCTTTCCACCTCCAGGTTTTCCCTTTTTGACAGATGTCTTTGAGAAGATGGCATTAAAAAAAGAGCTTAGCAGGGAAAAGTCTGTGTCATCAATAAGATGTATCCAGACAGGTGGGTCAACATAGTGGAAAGCATAGAAGTAGGGGGAGGGGGAAGGGAGAATAAAATAGTAGAAACAGTTCAGTAAAAGGATAAGACAGATGAAGAACACCAGATGGAGAGTAGGAACAAATGAAAACAAGAAATTTACCAAAAAAGTGGGCATTTAAACTCTGGGAGGAAGCAGTATGCTGTTGGAATTTTAATTCCCTGATAACAATGTTCTACTAAAAATTATTCTTCACATCCCTATTAATTCATGGAGTCCTAACAGTGTCATTGTTAACTATTTTATATGTTAAAACATTTTTGCCCTTTATTTATATTTAAATTTGGACATGATGTCTGGATTTTCTTATTCCTTCATATTTCCACAAAAATCATAAGGAACTAGACTTTGTTAGATACTTTTCTTACAGAATCATTTATCTGGAAAATATGTAACCAAATTCAAACTTCCAGCAAAATAGTAATTATAATAATTCATATTTATAATGAACTTTCTAGTTTAGAAAACCTTTCCATGACAACATCCCCAGATGTCTTCTAAATGTCTTATAGCTCTAAGGCTATGAACTCATCAACCTATAAAACAGGTAATACAAGAATTAAACCTATTTACATAATGAAAATGAAAAAATGTAATTTCATTAAAGTTAGTAACTTCCTTTTTTTCTTTGTGAGGAGGAGGAAATTTACTTTTTATTTATAATTATTTACAATTCTTTCTTATACAATCAAAAAAAAGACCTCAACAACTACCACTTGGGAAAACAAGTATTTAATTAGTGTCTACCTGAGTTAACTAAGGCAGAGAAAAGAAGGGAGAAACTAAGAAGAACACTTAAGAAATAAATACAGAAGAGAAATACAGGAGTGGTTGGAGTTTACTGGCAATGAGGATTATGGGAGACTTCTGAAAATACTAATGATTTTCCAAGAGAAATGTTCTTCACTTCTTTTATCCCTCCCTTCATTCTCCTTCAAAAAAAAAGAAGAAAAAAGAAAGGAAAGATTGAGCAGATCTCCAGAAGGGATTGAAATAGACTGAAATAGGAAGGTGATAGAATTCTTTTTGAAAATTTGAGCCAAAAAACCCAGAACACATATCACACACACACACACACACACACACACACACACACACACATACATACACACAAACATGCAATCACACAATTTGTAACTGACCAGTTTCCATTCTGAATAAAATGTTTAATTAAAATAAAAATATAAAATTCTCCTCATATATAGGGACAAGGGGAAGGGCTTCCTAGTGGCCAAAGGATTGGCTTGGGAAGCTTATTCTTCATTCTGTATCTTTAGACTTCTGTCTTTTTCACATGTAGTTTCCATTGGACAATTAGTTCCTACCTAGTATTATATGAAATGTAATGAGGAAAGAGTCATTGAAAGCAAAAAAAAACACACATGTTCTAGACTTTGGCACTTAATAACTGTGTAATATCAGGCAAGTCTAAGGTATAATTTTTTGTTTTTATTTGTTTCATTTTATTTTATTTAATGATGGCAAAGACTTGATCATGTTTAAGGCAGTTAGGAAAGAATCAGATATGGGGAGGTTAAAGACTCTGGAGAGAAGGGACATTATTGAGGGTGCAATCCTTAAAGATGTCTTATGTAGACAATACATACACCATACCCTTATATTTTAATATCTTGTCTTCAATGCAAAATTTAAGTTTCTTGAGGGTAGATAAGGTTTTCATTTGCATGATCCTAATATGGTACATTCTGAAAGTTTAATAAATGCTTATTGCTTGATTAATATTATTATTAATATTATTATTATTATCCTATGTCAGTGCTTGGACCTATGATGCTAATCTCATTCAATAGATTTTATTTTGTTTTTCAGTTCTTCCCTTATATTTGTTCCTCAAGTATCTTTTGGGGGATAAAAGGGAAATCCATCAAATGGTATCCTGCTGGAGCAGTATAAAACTGTAGAATATTGGTGGCTTGATGAAATACATAATTTGTGAGCATTTATGGGGAACTATTTTGGAAAGTCTGTGTTTATTTTATCTCCAACATGAAATGTATTTTTCTCAGAGAATTGTTTATTATTTTTCCCCATGTTCTATTTTCCAGACAATCAGAACCTAAGAAAACACTTTTAAATGTCCTGAAGTAGACTTCACATCTTCAAGTAATCACTACTTCCTTTGTGCAGGGATCTTCATTCATGGCAAAATAATTTGATCTGAGCCTCTTCAGCCAGCCCGCCAAGAGCAATGCTGGGCTACAACTAATTCATCTAATTCATATCACACAATGCCCTTCTTTGAAGATCAGCTTTTTATGTAGATTTCTGCAGGCTTTCACGTGAACAACCTCTTTACCATTTCTATCAGGTGTGCCTTACTTGATGGAGTCCCATGTTTTTCTGGGTGGCTGTTTTCTCCTGAATGCAATAATAAACCATATCCTTCAGAAATTTGTTGTGATTCTTTTTCCTTGATTTTTTTCATCTCACTGCCTTCTTAAAGGAACCCTGTTCTGAATCAGTCCTCTCAAATTCAATCCCATCAGAACAGAAGAGATGAAAGCTCACTGTGAGGGGTACTGATATTTGAAAGCCCATACACCTTCTTGTGACTATATGATTTTGTATTCTTTATTAGAACAGGTTCAGAAAAACATAATCAGAGAAATCTGTAAAAACTGGGGGAACAAAACATATTCCTTCTTCAATCATCTGGCACAAACTCAGCTCCTATACCACCTTTTGCAATATCTAGTCTCATCCACCTGCTAGTAAATAAAATTACTCTCCACTTACACTATGTATATCTTTCTTTTTTTGTCTGGTAACTTAAACTTTATTGTATACAAATATCTTTTTTAAATGGTGCCATTCAGCTTACCATTTCAATTCAGACAACTGGGAGCAGAAAAAAGACCTCATTCAGGGACTGAAGTACCTGAAATGCCTTGGAAAAAAAGAGAATTCAAAGGGCTGAACCATCAAGGAACAAGGTCTATTTGTTCACCATTTCAAACAAATTTTCAGTGGAAAGGATTTGGCACGTTATTCCTTTTCAGGGTGACCTAAAGGATTTATATAGGCAATAACTATCCTTGGCAAATTTTATCTTCAAATTCTAGCATGGACAGCTAATATAGTCTCTTGAAGGGACAAATTGATGCAGAGGACTTAGGTCACCACAAGAAGTGGAGGCAGCCCTATCGCTAGCTATTTGGAAGCCAGGATCACACAGTAGTAGCAATTTACAGATATTTTTTTTTCTTCTCCAGATATTTTTGAGGAAGACACTCAGAGAACTGTCACTTCTCTTACATGAATCCATCTTTTTTTTCAATGGCTCATATGTATAAATAGACACACATACAATCACGCAAGATATTCTTACCTGTTCAATTTTGGCAACTATATGTGGTTGGCTAAGCAATGAAAACCCTTATGTAGAAAACCTATTAGCTCCTAGTAAGAAGGCAGGGGAGATGAATCACATTCTCCAGAAGCCTATTGTTTAGGCATAAGAGGAGGAAGTTTCTTTCACATGTGAGGGAGTATAAAAAATTCAAAGCATCCTTGTGAAAAAGCAATAAACTCCCCAAATCCTATCCTACCCCTGTACCAGTATCCCCAAATTAACTAGGCTATTTTTAGTGACAACTTTAGGGCTCAGACTAGAAGTCTCTTAGACAGTAGATATTGGTTTCAAGAGGGAAAATTTGTGCATGATGAGTATGTGTGTGAGTGTGAGGGGGGGAGAAGAGAGAGGGTTGAGGATTCATCTTCAGGATTTCAGCTGAGGATTGCTCTTAACCCATATGCCTTCCAACAAAGAAAGCTGAGTTTACTTGGCCTTCCTTACATATCTTCCCTTGTTTTAAGTTAAGTAATCTGAGCCAGTGATGGAGGTGGAAGTGGAGTATCCTTGAAAATTATTCCATAGTTCAAATGGGCAACAAGATAGGCCTTTCTGCTACCTTAGCAGTGAAGCCCCTCTCTGTCATTCTGAAATAGAGCTGAATGTTCTTTGGGTTGTTAGTCATATCTTCATTCTGTTTCTCCTGATTTCTGTTACTGCCATTAAAATGGAAAATACACTGTGTAAATCTTGTTTTCATGTTACTGTTTGCATGTTGTCTCCTCCAATAAAAAGTAAACTCTTTGAGGGTAAGGACCAGGTTTTTTGTAATTCTTTGTACCCCCAACATTTAAAACAATGTTTAACATGTAATAAACATTTAATAAAATATGATTTATGAACATGATCATAAAGATTTTTTTGCTCCAGGTGAAATTTTCATCCTAGAATCCAAACTCTTTTAGAATATAGTGTTTAGATGGATAATAAGCAAGAAGAAAAAGAAGAAAATATTAAAGTTTTCAGTATGACATTCAGTAGCATGGATAGCATAATTATGTAAAAATCATTCTGATATTTTTAATAGAATTCTCATACTTCATAATAAGCTCATTAATATTCAAAAGAAGAGAATTAAAATGCAACATCTTGAATTATTTAAATGTTAGAGCATGTATGCACTTTGTTGACTTTTATGAGAAAGAAAACCATATGTATGATCTCAAGGCAGCATGATATGGTTATGAAATAGTCAACCTTGGCACCAAGAGGACCACTTTTGATGCCTACCAGTGGTATGAATATGGATATTCTCAGTAAACCCTACAAAATCTTAAGAAAGTTGTATTTACCCTAGGATCCAAGGCTCCTCTCTGAACCCTGGGGATTATGAATAGATTTCTGGAAATTTGTAATGGAAGTTTGGATGAGGAAATAGGGGATAGGGAATAGACTTCTGGAAGTTTGGATGGGGGGGAAAATTCATCTTTGTTTTCAATAACATCTAACAGAAAATGAGTATTTTCAGCTATGATTTTTAGACATTATTTGCAAAAGAAATATATAGACTTTACCCAACTGCCAAAAGGGGTCTATCACACTAAGAAAGTTAAGAATTCCTGCTCTAAGATTTTAATTTAACAATGAACTGTAGATCAACATTAATGAAGGGCTTTCCTTTCTTCTTTCCTCATTTCTATTCTTCCCCTCCAAAAATATTACCTTTCAAAACATGAGGATGTGGAAAGGATGCTAGATGTATAAAATCAGAATATTCACAATTCACATATGAACTGTTACTAATGCAGCATTGTCTATCTATGGTTTTAAGGTTCTGGGTCTTCTACAAATTATCGTTAATTTAAAATTTATCCTGGAATCTACCTGACACACTATCCTTACTTACATCTGGATTGACTTCCCAGTGTTTTCATTTATTAATTCTATTGTGATGATGATGATGATGATGATGATGATGATGATGATGATGATGATGATGATAGCTGGTATTTACACAGCACCTACCTGGAATCTGCTTCACACTGTCCTTACTTACATCTGAGTTGCTATCCCATTATTTTTATTTGTTAATTTTGTGATGAATATGATGATGATGAGAATAATAATAGCCAGTATTTACAAAGCACCTTCTATTTACTGGCATTATGCTGTGCTATGCAAATAATAGCTAATTTGATCATTACAACAACTTGGGAAGTGGATCATTATCCCCATTTTACAGTTGAGGAAATCATGGCAAACAGAGGGTTAAATGACCTGCCCAGAACGCACAACTAGCAACTGTCCCAGGTTGAATTTGAACTCAGGTATTAGTGACTCAGGGCTTCGTACTCTATGCTTTGTCTAGCCAGGTTGCCATGTGTTTTGCTTTTGTTTTTTTTTTTTTCCACCTCACAACATCAGGAATTTTTTATAGTGCTTATAAAATTTACCTAGTCTCTCATTGACTAAATATCTTCATCTTTAAAATGAATGCGGGGGTGGGGTAGACTCTTAAGACCTCAAATTGTGACTATCCAAGGATCTAAAATTGAGTATTGTCTCCTGTTTCTGCTACTTAGGATCTGTGAGACTGAAAACCAGTCACATTCTCTTCAAAGCCTAAGATAGCTTATCTATAAAATTAAAACAATGGCTTTGTTTCCTCACAGGGTTATTGTGAGCTTTGAATGAAATAATATGAGTGTAAGAACTTTATATACTATAAAGTGATACAGATATGTTATTAAGGTTTTTTTCGAACATTTCTAGGGGTAGCTAGGTAGCATAATGGATAGAGCATAGGCCCTGGAGTCACGAGGACCTGAGTTGAAATCCGACTGCAGATAGTTAATAATTACCTAGCTGAGTGACCTTGGGCAAATCACTTAACCCCATTGCCTTGGAAACACAAAAACTGAAAAAATTCTTAAGTTGAGCCTATTGTATAGAAGACCAGTCTTGAAGTTGTAAAGACTGGGTTTAATACATATTGGATATGTGACAATAGATGAATCTTTTAGCCTTCCCCTCAGCTGTCCTAAGACTATCAATTACAGATGACTTCCTTCTCTGCATCAGTGAAGGTAATTGCTCCATGGAGAATTCTCCATAGCTAACAACTTATAAGACCAGACTCCTACCACCCCCATCATCCCCCCCCCAAAAGAAAAGAAAATCCTATGCTATGTGAGGGAAAAAATAAATAATTATTATAAATAATAAATTATTTTTAAATTTAAATACATAAATTTTTGTAAATAATTATAGATTGCATATAATGGGAAACAGTAAAAATCCTATACCATTTTTAAAAAAGAGGCATTGTATGTCAGTAACATCATTTCTCTCTGCTATGACACTTGGCATGTGTCTGCAAATGAACTTGAAAAATGAACCTTCCTTAACCCAGCATTTACCTGGCTACCATTGTACAGTCATAAAAAAAGGTTAAATATATTGTAAAAAATGAACAATTTTTGAAAGTCTCAAGAACATTGATCAACAAAGTGCAACCACCATTATAGAATACTGATGATAAAATAATGTGAGCATCTCAATTGCTAAATAAGAAATTCATCTTTGGATATAATCAATATGGGTATATGTTTTGTGTAGCTATGCCTATATAATAGAGTTCTTTTCTTTTCTTTTTCTTCTGACAGTGAATAAGAATAAGGTAGGATAAAAAAAATAATACATTGATTTTAAAAAATTTAATTAAAAAATAGTCAATCTGGGGGTTGTTAGGAGAAAAAAATTACTTGTAACAGCCAGAGAAGTATAAGGATCTATATACATATACATATATATATACATATATATGTACATACAGATATATATGCATATGTATATGTAAATGCATACATATATAAATACAATTTCATACAAAATAATGAATAAATATGGATTAACATAGTAAGAACATTTATAAAATAATTTCATCATCAAATGTAGCAATCAGTTTGGATCATAGAATTATAGATTCTAGAACTGGAAGAGCCCTGAGGATTCATTTAGCACACAAATCACTTATGTTATGGATAAGGAAACTGAAGGTCATAGAGGTAAAATATGTTGCCCAAGGCAACAATACATAAACAGGAATCAGTCTCTGGATCTTTGACTCCAGCTTGTATTTGGAATAAGTGTTAACTCTACTTTGACTATACAATCAGAATAGAATGTACTCTGCTGTCTTTGTAAAATCTTATGGTACTGTATGAACCTGGAATAAGTACAGAAAAGTGAGCTCTCAGTATTATAGACATCAGTATATAAAAAAAAAAAAATGTTGAGTTCCAGTCTTTGCTGTAAAAGGCAAAATTGATGGAATCCATGTACAACTTCATTCATTTGTGAGCACACATGATCTCTTTAGTACTAGAACTGAGGCATCACTTTTTTTTGCTAATACTTGTAGTGATAATAATTCAAATTTCCATAGTGTTTTAAGATTTATATAGTTTCCTCCCATCACTATAGACTTTACAGATGAAAAAATGGAGGCTTATGTTAAAACATGATTTACTTATGCCCACATACCGTACTTCCCCATGTATAAGATGCACCTTAATTTTGAGGTCTAAAATTTGAAAAAAAATTCATTACATATAGTTATTGAACTCAAGTTTTATTCAACACAAAATGCATATAAACCCTCATCACTGTCAAAACTCCCATCCATTAGCTCATCTTCATCTGCATTTGATGATGAATCCCTGTCTTAGGAGAGGCTCTGACTGCTCTCCTGTCTGTGCTCTAATCAGTGGTTGACCACAAGCTCTTCCTGGGCAAGTCTGGTGCATGGACACATGCTTAGACCATTTTGTGTCATGAACCTGAAGCACCAATTGTGTCCATTGAAATCAGTCACTTCTTTTTCATCAGCAATTCTTCTGGCCTCCTGCTGAACCATCTTTGTGGAAACAGGAATTCCATTGGCCCTTTGCTCTACAATCCATCTCCTCTCTAACTCAGGCTATTTGGATGATTTGCCTCTCATGGCCTCCTTCTGCTGGGGAACTTTCAGTCAGGCTTCTTCTTCCAATAGCCATTCTCAGGTTGTTTTCTCAGTTGGAGGAGGATCAAATTGATGTTCATCATCATGATTTCCATTCATTTTTTGCACACTGCATCACTTTGAACTTGAATTCAGCACTGGACGAAAATCTTTTGTGAGCCATTTCTGGGCAGAATGTGGCAAAACATCACCTACTATACCAATAACAAATGAAAAACAATAAGTGCAAAGACAATAAGTGTGAAAAAGAAGGCAATGCACCTAAATAAATCTACAACCATTGTAGAAGATTCTCCCACTTTTTAGATTCCACATTTTCAAGAAAGGGTACATCTTATATTACTCTCTACTGAGAGCAAAAGCAGGATTGTTGTTTTTCTTTGGCTGTTTCAGTTGTGTTGGACTCTTCATGACTCTATATGAGGTTTTCTGCAAGGATACTGGAGTGGTTTGCCATTTCCTTTTCCAATGAACTAAGTCGAACAGAATTTAAGTGATTTGCCCAGGCGCACACAATTAGTGAGTGTCTGAGGTCACATTTGAATTCAGTTCCTCCTGACTTCAGTCCCAGCACCCTCTTTACTTAGCCATCCAGCTGCCTTCTTTGTTGTGCTGCTCATTTAAAACATTAAAACTGGGGGCAGGGCCAAGATGGAGGCAGGAGAAGAGCCTCTGTTAGGTGATGTCTCCAAAATATTTCAAAAACCTTAAAATTATGACTCTAACTAGATTTTGGAGAGAAAGAACCCACAGAAAGATCTAATGAGGCAATTCTCCAGCCCAAGGCAACTTGGAAAATAGTGGAAAAACTGTTCCATGGGGTTATAAGGGTGGCCCCACCAGAGCAAAGGAACTTCAGCCTCCTGGGAACAGCCCCAGGCACCTGGGAGCACCAATTCTGGCAGCAGCAGCAATTTTTTGACCTGCACCCCAAGGAGCACCAAGCACAACTTGGAAGATCAGCAGGGAGACCACTCCAGAGTAAATGCAAACCCCAGGTCCTAAGTGCAGCCATGGCACTCTGCGAAGCCCAGGTTCTCAGGACAATCTTGGCACTCAGCACCAGCCCCGGCAACCAAGATACAGGAAACAGAAGGAGGCCCACAAAACTGCCCAACAGGAGCCTCCAGGCAGCTGTGCCTTGAGTGCTCAGCCCATAGAATGTAAGGGAATGGAGGGAGAATTCCAAGGTCTGTCCTCTGTCCCTGGAACAGGACTATGGGGCTCTGACCACATTCAGATCAAGCAGGGTCCCCACCCACCTCAGCCCTGTGGCAGAGGGGTGCACTTGTGGTCATTCACAGACCAGGAGAACAGTCAGAGCCTCACACACACTGAAGTCCTTGTGGGGGTGTCCCAATAAAACTCAAAAGCTGGGGAAGCACCCCAAACCAGGCACAGGCTGGGGAAATGAGTAAACAGAAAAAAAGGAACCAGACCATACTTTGTCTATGATCCTATGGAGAATCAAAATGCTCAATCTAAAGTTGAGAAAGTCCAAGCTTCTGCATCTAAAGATTCCAGGAAATATAAAAGCTGGGCTCAGGCTATGAAAGAGCTAAAAAAAAGGATTTTAAAAATCAAGTAAGGAAGGGAGATAGAAGAAAAATTGGGAAAAGAAATTACAAAGGTGCAGGAACAACATGAAAACAAAGTCAGCAGCTTAGTCAAAGGGATCCAAAAAAATGCTGAAGAAAATAACATGTTAAAAACCAGCTTAGGTAAAATGGATAAAAATAATCAAAAAGTTACTAGGAGAAGCATGCTTTTAAAAGCAGAATTGACCAGATGGAAAAGGATATAAGAAAACTCTGAGGAAAACAAATCCTTCAGATGTAGAATGGAACTAAAGGAAGCTGATGACATTGTGAGAAATCAAGATACAATAGCTCAACACCAAAAGAAAAATTAGAAGAAAATGTGAAATATCTCATGAAAAGACAACTGATCTGGAAAACAGATTCAGGAAAGAAAATTTAAAAATTATTGGGATACCTGAAAGTCATGATCAGGAAAAGAGCCTTGACCTCATTTTTAAAGATTTCCTACAGGAAAATTCTGACAGAAAAAAAATTAGAAGGTTAAATAGAAATTGAGAGAATCCTCTGGAAAGTGATCCAAAAAAAAAATCCCAGGAATATATAATATTGGCTATAAGCCAAGTTCCAGAACTCCCAAGTCAAAGAGAAAATATTAAAAGCAGCCAGAAGGACACAATTCAAATATAGTGGATCTGCAGTCAGGATCACATAGGACTTAGTAGCAACTATATTAAGGGCTTGTAGGACTTGAAATATAATATTCCGGAAGGCAAAAGAGCTTGGAATGCAACCAAGAATCAATTACCAGCAAACCTTAACATCCTCTTCCAGGGGAAATTATGGACCTTCATTGAAACAGGGAAATTTCAAATGTTCCTGTCAAAATAACCAGAGCTGAACAGAAAGTTTGACCTTCAAGTACAGGACTCAGGTGGAGCATAGAGAGTGGAGGAGAAGGGTAAATTATGAGGGACTTAACGATGATGAACTGTATGTATTCCTGCATGGGAAAATGACACTGATAATGCTCATATGAACCTTCTCATTTAATAGAGCAGGTAGAAGGAGCTTTTATAGATGAGGCACAGGAATTTGAAGATATAACATATTGTAAAAAATGGAGTGGATAAAAGGTAAATGTACTGGGAGTAGGAGAAAGGAAAGGTGGAATAGGCTAAGATATTTCATATAAAAGATTTTATTTTTGCAATGGTATGGAAGAGGGAAACATGAGGGAGGAATGGGGGAACCTTCACTCTCAACAGAAATGATTCTGTGGGGAAATAGCATACACACTCAATAGGGTATAGACATCTAGAGAGAAAAAAGGAGAGAAGGGGGGCAGGGGGAAGGGGGATGTGGGTGATAGAGCAGAGGGTAGATCATAGGAAAAAATAATCAGATATAACATATTTTCCTATTTATATTTTGCAAGGTGCTGGGATTGGGTGGTCTGTCTGGGACCATAGGGGTCAAGTGATTGCTGGGTCTAGGGCCAGTGCTCTATCCACTCAGCTGTCCTACAGCACATTTTAGAAGAGGGACCAAGTTAAAGAAGAGAGAAAATATAATAGATGGTAGAGAGGAGGAATGGATGGAGGGAATTACAATCAGCAACAGCAACTGTGGAAAAATATGGAACTTATGTGATGGAGTTATGATAAAGAATGTGAACCACCTGAGACAGAGCAGATGGCATTAGAACACAGACTGAAACTCATTTTTTTTTCTCTTTCTTTTACTTTATTCCTCATGACGTTTTTAAATTTTTGTGGGGGAGGGGGTATTATGTTTACTCTTAAGAATATTTTAGTAATGTGTAAATAAAAAATTAAAAATTGAAAACAATTAAAAAATTGAAATAAAAAAGCATTGAGACACTGACTGGAAAACTATTGTAGAATTTAACCTCTGTTTATCATTATTAATGTACTCCCTAAGAGCCATTTTTATCTTCAGTTTTGTTCCTGGGTGCCTAGCATTTTGCCCAGTGCTATGACCAGAATAGGCACATAATAAACATTTGGCAAATAGAATTGGATTGGATTACATCTATAAATTTCTTTTCCATTTTAAAATAAAAATATGAATGCTTTCTGACATTGAACATTCATGATAAAATTTAATGCCACCTATATAATTAGTGAAATTGTTGTACTCAAAGTTCATGGACCGGGCATCTTGATTTTCAGATTAACTGTAGTCTATGTTAGAAAGAAAGCAATTTAATTTTTGATTCTCTTCCTCCTGGGGGTAATATGTTCTCTCCTTTCAGGTTGTAGAAGGTGCCCACAGTGTCTTTGATACTTGATTGAATGTTAAGCACCTACTCTTGTATATTTTCTTACATAGGTAGTGAGCTCAAACTGTATGACTTCTGTCACTTTCAATAGAAGTCAAGCAGTTTAAATTCAATATGATACTTGGAAAATCATAGGAGAAAGCGGTGTCCTCTGGGCCTCCTGCACCTCTTAAATCTATCCCCATTTTCCCTCTCTGTGGCTGTCCCTATCTTCCCCCCCACACACACACACCCCCACACACAAACCCTCACATACACAGGCATCAGTGTACAACTGACAAGCCTCTGTGATGAAAGTAGCCACTAACAGTACATTTCCAGTCTTGCTTGAATTCTCAGTGAGTCTTATCCACTGCTTTCAAAGCATTATTTTCCTTCAAAGTAGAGTTGTTGCTGGTTCTTTGTCTTTCTTACCCTCTCTCTGTGAATCATGTTTTGCTTCATGCCAAAGATAAACTAAAATGACCTTTAGGCTCCTATGGATTTCCAATTTAAGAAAAGCCTTTTTTGAGTATCCCAGATCCCTTACTCTCTTTTATTTATACTAGTTTCCCTTGGGTCAACTTCCTGCCAGTCATTCTTTGGTTATTATTGTTGATGAGGCTGTTTTGTCAGATATGTGGGATTCTTTTCTACCCCCGACTGCATTTATCCCTTTGTGTTTTATGCTGTATAGATGGGGGATTTCCCTACACACACTTTTCTTTTGCCTTTGCTTTCTTCTGGATGTTTCCTCTGTCATTGGTCATGTTGTTTTCACTTACTGATTTTTTAAAAAGTCTGCAATTAAATTTGTTAACAGAAACCAGAGGGAAAGGAAAGGGGCAGAAATTGAAAAGGATATTTCTCTCCCTAATTCCTTGAAGAACTCAGAGACATTTACAAGCAAATACAGAAGGAAAAACTGATGTCAAGACACATGTCTTAACAATTAAAGTGAGAGGACAACAATTAAAGGCCCCAAAGTGAGGGTGCAACCTTAAGATATAAGGGTTTCCCAGGGGCAGCTAGGTTGCACAGTGGATAGAGCACCAGCCCTGGAGTCAGGAGAACCTGAGTTCAAATTTGATCTCAGGCACATAACAATTCCCTAGCTGTGTGACCTTGGGCAAGTCACTTAACCCCATTGCCTTAAATTAAAAAAAAATTAAAAAAAGAAATAAGGGTTTCCCTCTCAGGTCATTGATAAGATGATCAATAGTTGGGTATGTTATAAAAGAGATTACTTTTCAGGTTTTAATCCAACTAGAATAGGGGTTCTTAAACTTTTTCATGCATCAAAAACATTATACATTTCATATCTATAATTTTGCACACTTAGTAACTAATAATAAAACTGAGACAGGAATAGTGTAATGGAAATATATTCTCCTTTATTCTGGAAAATTGAGACTTACGAGCAGTGACTCTTACCATTTTGTGCCATTGGCCCCTTTGGCAGTCTCTTAATGCCTACTGGCACCTACTCAAATGCAATTTTTAAATGCACACAAAAATATATAGGATTACAAATGGAAACTGAAGATTAGTGAAAATGAAGATATGTTTTCCCATCCAAGTTTATGGATTTTCTGAAAGCTGTTAAGAACATCTGGACTAGTCAATGAGGTACCTGTCATTCTGTAGAAATGTGTATCAGTCAGTCAATTAGCAATTATTATATTCAAGTTATTGTGCCAAACTCTAGAAGTGCAAATACAGGGGAAAAAAGAAAGACAGGCCTGTCCTCAACAAACTCAAATGGGAAAGACAACACATAAAAGGAAACGGAAAGCAAGAAGGGAGAAGGCAGGGAATGATGGGGGGAAAGGAAGATATGTCAGATCCTCAATTTTCCTAAAAAACACAGACATTTTAAATATTCTTTAATGTTTGAAAGGTTCTATAAATAATAATAGTAAAAGCATTTTATATAGTACTTTAAGGTTTATAAAGCACCTTGAATAATGCTGTTTTGTACCTCACAAGAACTCAATGAAGTAGTACTCTTATGGCATTTTACTGATGAGAAAACAGACAAAGGTTACAGGATTTGTCCAAGGTCATACAAGTGTCTTAGGTAGGATGTGAATATAGATTTTATTGATTCCAGTTCTAGTATTCCATTCATTTTTCTACTTAGCTGTCTGGTACTATATGTATCATATTCAATTTAGAGATAGGTTGAACAATTTGTCCATGATCATAAAACTAGCATTTCACCTTCATCCTCCTTAGCTCTTTGCATTATACTACAAGTGCTTCTAAAAAGACTTATAGGCACTTTGGATCTAATACTAAAGGGAGAATTTTAGGTCCGTTGGATTATACATAAATAGTGGAAATGGAGTCTAGAGACCATAGATTCAACACTTCATTTTGAAGATGGGGAAAATAAGATACAGTCATAGTCAATGAATGAATTGTCCAAATTACATTTTTAATAAAGTAGGAGGCACACACAGAAAGATAGACAGATACTGAAACAAGAGAGAGACAGTGAGAGAGGGATAGAGAAAAATAAATACAGGGACAGAGAGAGAGAAACTCAGCAAAAGAAAAAAAGAGATTTAGAGAAAAAGTGGAAAAACAGACAAAAAATACTGTATCACACTCCATCATGGAGAAAGCTCTGTAGCCTATACCACTGATTTTACCTCAGAGAGGAAGAAGGATTAACACAACAGGGAACTATGTCCCTAAGGGAGCATCCTTGACACTTTATTGGTAGGATCAGTTGCATAGATTGTATGAGGTGTGAATAAAGGTAGAACTCAAAAGAGAAAAATTTGCTTGACAAATTGTGAAAACAGGAGCCAGATATATACCTGACTAACTCAGGCCTTGGAAATGAGTTTATTCTGCATTTTTACCAATGAAATGTTGCTGTTTGTCCTTTGTTCTTGAAGAAGACTATGACATCAGGGGAGTGAAAACTTGATATGTATGTGAATTAGATTTGCATAAGGCAATGCTGTGCCAAGATACCAACTTCACTTTCTACTCTGAATCCAATGTCTAGATATAGATCACAATGACTGGAGATGACCTGAATGTGAAATAATCAAGATTAAGTGACTTGCCCAAGGTCACAAAACTAGCCTCAAGTATCTGAGCTTCAATTTGAACTGATTCCACTCTAGATAAATAGAACCTGATTTAATTAGCCTAAATTCTCTTATCGATCTGAAGGCCTATTTTAGGAAAAGCAAAATTGGCCAGACACTTATGTTTTCTGAGTTTCTGTGGGTTGGGGAGTTATTTAAAAACATTTTACAAGAGACTTCCAAAAACTAATAAGACCTTTTCCTTTGAGGGAAAAGGTTCTGAAAGACAGGTGGTTTGTATTTTTTTTTTCTTGTCTCTTCTTTGGGTATGGGATATTCACTTATGCATAGAAGATTGAGAGATTAAGATGAAAAAATGATCTTATATTTGTATTTGTCATTGATTTAATGCCCATTAGAATAGCAAGCATGCATAACATATAAAGTCTTACAAAACTTGCTAAAGTAGTATTGCAGATTCATCCATCTTAGGTCTTAAAAGGACCTTAAAAATTATCTAATTCAATTCCTTCTTTGATAGATACATAAAATCCAGGTCAGTAAAGTGAAAAACCTTACTCAAACAACGCATGTAGTAAAGAACAAAGGCAGAATTTGAACCCAGACTAACTCTAAGTCTAACACTTGCAGCTGATGACTTTTCTTTTAGTTATATAAATAGTGGCTCTTTCTACTTTTTGTGAGATGTGAACACGAAGTGGAGGGTAACAAAAATAAGAAAAGGGTGAAGCTCTTGGAAGAATTAATTACAGGAACAAATGTGTTGTTTAGTTTGGGGAGGGCAGTTTAGAGAAGAACAAAAAGCAACTTAAGATCATAATTATCTTAGTGTATATGAAAAGAAATAAGTTCAAAGAGAATGCTAGCTAGCTAATCTCCATCGCCAATGAGAACATGACAAAAGTAAATGGGTTCAGAAAATGAAAGATTTAAATTAAATGTAAGAAAGAACTATTCATCTAGGAAAAATTTAAATACTAGAAAAAGTCAGCGAAGTGAATATTAACCTGGTGAGCCTTCAGAAAAATGGTTCAAACTTTCTTGTTCTTTAGACTGATGTTCTCTAAGAGCCCCAAAAAGGGAGTTTTTTGTTTGTTTTTTAAGAAGAGATTTATTAATACCTTTTGATCTTTAGACAATTCATCCATTGCTATATAGGAATGTAGCTATATAGGGACATGACTTTTTAAATAGTTTATCTTTAAGAGAAGACAGGGGAATGTACTGAATGAACTCTTCAGGTCACTTCTCATTTGGGGATTATTATAATTTAACCTTTATTTTTATTCTAGAATTACTTCATCATCCATAAATGAAGTGTTGTTTTGTCTTTTCAATACTCCTCAAAGATGTCAGTAGACCTTTGTTTTGACAGATACTCTATTTTTACTTCCATCAGGAACATTGTAATTTTATAAGCATCAACAAAGGCCAGGCATTAAAACAATGTTTGGGCTTTTAATAATCCTTTCCATTATAATTCCATCTTTCACTCTTATCAGTTAATGAATAACCAATATTAATTAGCTGTGTAATTAAAATGCATGGGAGGAGGATCAAGGAAAAGTCAAAGATGTCATTTAAAAATATGCTTATCAAAGAACACTTATTTCCTGACCTAGCTAACAAATGGTGATCTTGATACCAGCAGCTGATCTATTTTCTTCTTCTTTTTTTTTTTTAGGTTTTTGCAAAGCAATGGGGTTAAGTGGCTTGCCCAAGGCCACACAGCTAGATAATTATTAAATGTCTGAGGCCCAATTTGAACTCAGGTACTCCTGACTCCAGGTCTGGTGCTCTATCCACTGAGTCACCTAACCACCCTCACCCCACCCCCAGTTGTCTTTTAAAGTGTTCTCTTACCTTTTTCTAAGTATTTTCCTTATCTTATTTCCCTAAGTCTACTATGAAAATCAAGGAATTAGAACTCTCATTATAATTTTTTTTCATTTTATTTATGAAATATAGTAATATAGTATAGTAATATAGTAATATCACTGTTCTTGTAGTTGTCCAGTCATAGCTGACTGTCTGTGGCCTCATTTGGGATTTTCCTTTCAAAGATAATGTAGTGATTTGTCATTTCCTTCTCCAGCTCATTTTATAGATGAGGAACCAAAGAAAACTACAGTAGGTGGTTTTCCCAAGATCATACAGAAAGAAACTAAGATAAATTTTCCTGAATTCAAGTCCAGCACTCTTTCTACTCTGCTCATCTAGAAAGATAACATGTTAAGATAATTTTAGGATGGAGTAACCACATTTCATCACATATTGAAATATCATTAGAATGTCTAATTAGAGTAGTTTGTGCTCATATCATTATATAGACTTATTGAATCATAAGAAATTGTGTTTAAATATTTCTTTTGCTGCATGTAGAAATATCTTGGTAAGCTTTAAATGTTTTTATGAAGAAAGAAGTTCTTATCTTCTCTTTCTCTTTCTCCCTCTGAGAATCAGTTATAGAATGAGGATTAAAAAAATTAACTTTTTGCTTTCTTCCTAAAGAATACTGAATTCATGATAGAATTTAAATCATAGAATTTTAGGTCTCTTAGGACCTCAAATGCTTTCATGTCTAATTCATGTTTGAGCAAGAAAGCCATCTTTGATGGAACTGACAAGTGACCACCCAACCTTTGCTTGAAGACCTCCAATGAAGGAACCTATATAACCTACCCAGGAGCCCCCTTTCAACTTTCAGGCAGCTCTAATCAATTTTTCTTAAATGAACCCAACATTTCTCTCTTTTGCAACCTGTACCCACTGGTCTTTATTTTGTAATAATCCTATTTTCAAAGTGAAATCCCTTCAAATATTTGAAGATGTTTATTTTTCTTTTTACATTCCCCTCTACCTGTAAATTTTCTCTTTTCTTGGCTATACCTCCCAAATTTCTTCAAGTTGATTTTTATATGTGATGAATTAGGACATTCATCATTCTGGTGCTTTGCCACATGAGAGGAGCCTAATAGCCTTTAAAACGTCTTCCTCTGTTGGATTTTTGGTTATAGAGAAATTGATTTCAACTTCTATGATCAGTAACTAGATCTTTAATGATTATGGTCTGTTGAAAACCCATGGAAGTGTTAGGCCTATTCCTTCAGAATCATGACCTTATCACCAATCAATGTGACTCCAATAGTGTCAAATACTTGAGATGCATCAAAGACTTTAGTCACATGAGTAACCTTCAGGGTTTCATAAAATCACTTTGAATTGCTACTATCAATATAAAATTGAATTCTCTATGAATTCTATGTCTTCTTATTGAGCCAAGAATCCTGTATATCTCTAAACTTCAATTGTACTTTATTTTGGTGGAGTTCAAGGTTGTCTTCTTAAAGATAGGTGATATATGGAATAAGGTAAAAACAAACAACAAACAAACTTGCAAGTTAGGAAACTGCCTGGTTATGAAGGGTTTTGAATACCACACAAGGTGCTATATCTTATCCCAAAGGTGCTACATGGCTACTAGAGTTTATTCAAGAAGAGGTAACATAGTAGATCTGTACTTTAGTGAGATTAATTTGAATTCAATGAAAGAAGTATTGAAATGTAGAAAGATGAGGCAGTGAACTATTGCAGTAGTTCAGGTATGAAGTGATGAGAGCCTTCATGGTGTAGTTGCATTGTATAGGGATATACAAAAATGTAAATAGAGGAACAACAGTATTTGATGACTGATTAGATATGGGAGTGAGAGTAAGCAGTCAAAACAAGTCATTAAGCATTCATTAAGGACTAAAAGATAGGTACAGTCTGGTAATTAAAATTTAAAAACAGAAACAAAAAACAATATTTTAAAAAGTGTATAGAAGGGAAGATAGTTCCTGCTTCAATATTCTTTTGTGAAATAAATAAAACACATAAAAGTCAGTTGGAAAGGGGTTTGGGGTAGGTGGACAGATGAAGATATCTGTTAATGTAGTAAATCCAGGAAAAATTAAAATGAAGACACTTGCAGTCTGGGCATCCTGTTTAACATGTAGGTTCTGGAAGGAAGTAGCCCATGGGAGGGAGAGATTTCAGGGGCAATAGGTGTACCTCCATTGTGTGAAATTCAGTACTAAAGTGAGTTTCCAGGGTCAAAAAGTTCCTGAGACATTGTAGAGAAGCTCTGGGAGAAAAATCAAGAACCCAGTCTGAAAGGGAATGTGAAAATAAGGAGTGTGGTTGATTAAAATGTTAATAGGCTCTATTGTTGTAGATGAGAATTAGGGTTTCCAGTTACAGACTGTATACTGAGAGTCTCTTTCCATAGTGAATGAATTCACACATCCCTTGGGATTTTAAAACTGCTGAGGATTTATTATAGATGATTTTAAGGTATATAGATTAAAAAAAAACTCCTAGGAAAGTAGTAAGCACTTTGAGGAAAGGCCAGGCAAAGTGAGAGAGAGAGAGAGAGAGAGAGAGAGGAGAGAAAGGGCAACCAGTCATGAGGGTTAGCTTAGTCTCTCCACATGGCATGGGAGTCTATGGTGCTCCAACTGGACCTAGTTTGGGAGCATGTGGCCCAGGAAGGGGAGTGAGATGTAGATATCCTTACAGGTAGAGTTCAGAAGAGTGAGAGAACCACAGGAGGTGCCTGGCTTCTTCTTAATTGCACTTCTGTAGCTGGTTGGACAAAGAGTGAAACTTGAGGAATGGTCTAGCACCTGGCCCAGGTATCTTCCAATGGGCAAGCTACTGGTCCTTCCTGTCCCAAGGTGTGTGACCTCCAAAGTCAACATGTCATTTTCTGTCATGCCAGCCTCATTGGGCATGGTCAAGTAGCTGGAAACCAGAAGTTGGGGGAAAAGGGGAAGCTGTACAGGAAATAGTGGAAAAATCCAATGTCATTCCCATCCTGGAACCATCTTCCTTGCATCACTACAATAATAAGGAATTTGGAAAGAGAACAGATTTGAGGAGAAATATAATGGGTTCAGTTTTGAATATACTGAGTCTAAGATGTCTACAAGTCATACTATTTGAGATGGGTGATAGGTAATTAGAGATGTGAGACTAGAGGTCAATAGGGTAGAGCTAAACCAGTAAATCTAAGAGCAATGACATAGAATAAACAAAAAAAATGATCCTTTTAGGAGTAGTTATACAGAGGGTGGGTTGGAATGGGTGGGGATAAGGGGAGAATTTAACCAAGAAAATCAATTAAAAACCTAATATCCAGATAAATGTTAATTGGGGCTTTGTGGGACATGGGTGGTGGTTCTATAAGGAAAGATGTTTGTGAAAAATACCATGACAATAAAAAACAAGATAATTTGAAAATAGATTGAATGAGAAGTGAATTAAAGTGAGTTGTAAATCTTGATGACTAGGATTATCACCATCATTTTAAGAGTAATACATAAGCATCCACACCCAGAGAAGGAATCATGGAATCTGAATGGAGACCAAAGCTTAACATTTTCCATTTTTAAAATTTAATTTTATGTTTTATTTTTCCCCTCCCATGTTTTTTTTCTCCTCTTTGTACTGACTCTTCTTTCTCAACATGAATAATATGGAAATATGCCTAACATAGTTATACATGTATAGTCTATATTAGATTGCTCTATGTCTGGGGAAGGGGAAAGGGAGAAGAGGGAGGAGGAGGGAGAAAAATGTGAAGCTCAAAAACTTATGAAAAATGATTTTTGTAAACTATCTTTGCATGTAGTTGGAAAAATGAATTGATTAATTTTTTTTTGAAAAGGGTAATAGGTAAGTTAGAGAAACAGGTTTTGTTTCTATGGGATTTTTTGAGGTGAGAGGATAATGAATTCTGATTTTGAAAAGTTTGTATTTTACTTGTGTATAGAAAATCTCTTTCAAATGTCCTATAGGCAGTTCATCAACTTCAAAGAGAGAATAGTTGACCTCCCAATGTTTTGAGAAAATTTTGAAATGTTTAATATTGAAAAAATTGGGGAATCAAAACAACTTTAGGTAAATTAGAGAAGGACAAGGGGGGAGAGAGAGAGAGAGAGAGAGAGAGAGAGAGAGAAAGAGAGAGAGGACAGATGGATAGGCATGCATGTATAGGTAGCTAGATGGTGGAGTAGATAGTGCTCAGATGGTGGAGTAGATAGTTCTCAGATTTTGGAGTAAGGAGGATGGTGTGTGTGATAAAAATACAATAAACACAATCTTTTGTGACTGGTCTGAGTAAAAGAAAGCTTTTATTTGCTTTTCTTGAGTGAAGGGCACACTCCAAATCTCACAAAGAAAATGAAGATCAAGGAGCTGCCCAGAATCAACAGTCAAGCAAGATTATATGGCCTAAGGGGATCCCCTCATCCTCCTTATCATCCCTCTCTGTTATATTCTACTCCAGAAAATCTACTCCAGCAACAAAGAAAAGAATGAAAGATTTTCATAAAATATTATCTCACCATCCAGATGGTGAGACTATCCTTCAGGATTATAACTATCTTATTGAATTAATGTAATTTGCCTTGGAATGCCAGGTCTAGGTATTCCCACCTATACTAGGTGTCTATTATCCTCCCAGTTAGTAAAAAAACCTTATTGAGAAAACAGGTGGCATTACAAGTCTTAACTGGAATGCAAGATCTTTCTTCTAAGAATAATGGTTTGGTTTTCTTAATATTTCTTAACACTAGAATATTAACCCTAAGAAGGTTTAATTGGGAATATTCTGCTCAGTGGAAGTTTGAGTCTATTCTCAGACCCTTACAAGTCAAGTCACTTAACCCTGATTACTCACATTCAGGGCCATCTCCAGTATCCTGATTCATATCTGACCCAGATAGCTCTGGAGGAGAAAGTGAGCTGGTGACCTAGCACAGCCTCCCCTTACTCAAATCCCCTTACTCAAATTAAGTGCTTGTCATGGTCTCACCTTCCTTGATTTCATGGTCTTCTTCAAGAAGGAAGGACAACCATTATCATATGTATAGATGAACACACACACAAATTTAGTATACACACACACACACACACACACACATATATACACACTTAAATCAACATTTTGTTTCCAAACCTACTTAGGTCAGCAATTAAAACTTAAAAAACCAGAATAATTTAGACAATTTGGAATATTTAGCTTATTTGCATTAGAATTGACAAGCATTCTTAGCTCTGGCAATTTTGATAAAGGACAAAATATTAAAAGCAATTTACTAAAACAATTAGTTGGAGTCTTAATAAAAACAGTGTGAATATGTGAAGCACTCTATTCTTCTTAAGATTTACCAGGGGTTTTAAGACTGAGTAGAAGGAAAGCTGGAGTTAGAATCATGGCCCTGCTTTTAAATACCAGCTCTACTACTTTCTGTGTGACTGGATAAATCACTTAACCATTCCAGTTACAGGAAATATTATTTTCCAGTAAATGGAAAGTCCAGTGCTAACTGCATCAAGTAATTAATCAATATTTATTAAGCATTTACCCCTGCTAAGCACTGTGCTAAACTCTAGAAATACAAAAAAGAAGCAAAAAGACAGTCCCTGCCCTCAAGGAGCTTACAATTAATTAAAAAGGGTTGAAGAAAGCTTTCTAAAGAAAGGCAGGATTTTGTTGGAACTTAAAGAAAACCAAGTAGGTCAATAGTAAGAGACACAGTATTCCAGGTTGAGGAATAACAGAAGAGACTGCCCAGAGTGGAGAGATGGAGAGTCTTGTTCATTGAACATTCAAGAGACCAGTATCACTGCATCAAGGTTGAGAATGAGATATAAGCATGAAATAGGGAAAATATTGAACAGAGAAATAGGGTTTATAGTTATTAGTGGAGGTCAAAGAACTTTTCATAAAGTACTTTATGCTCTGGGACAAAGACTCAGTAAATCTCTGCTTCCAGGCAAAAGACCAACCCCTATCAATAAAAGAATGGATCCCTCTAGTCTGAAGGGATTAAGTCTTTGAGCTACCACCTCTCATCTGCATATCCCTAATTATCTCATCTCAGCCTTCTGAGCTAGCACCCCCATCTCTGTCTCCCTACATCTTCCTTAAAAGCTCACTCACTCACTCCTTAAAGGTTGAGCTGTTTGTCTTCCTGTGAGGCTAGCCTGCTATAGGGGAGTTTAATTGCCATCCTCTTTACTCTTCTCTGTTACTTATCTGGGGGAGCATGATTCCTAGTCCCTAAACGCTTCCTTATTGCTTATACCGTGATGACTTTTTCCCTTTGGGAAGCTAGACCACTCTTGGGCAGTGTTAGCCTCAAATAACCTCTCCTCCTATATCTTTCCTTATTGCTGAACCTTTCAAGGTGATTTTGTGTGTTTAGCTGTTTAGGGATCCGTGGTTCTTGCCCTTTAGTCTCTCATTCCTTTTAACTTTGCTTTGTTCTTTCCTGAGGTTAAATTCTAAAGATTTGTTATTTTAAAAGTCCAAATCAATGAAGTTCCCTCCCCCCACCCTCTTTCTCTATATGTATGTAAATATATAAATATAAATAAATGAATGAATATATAAAACAAGGTCAGAAACCAGGCTATAATTAAGAAGTGAGAAAAGCAGAGGCACTAGATGATCATTTTGAAGAATTTTAACTGGGGCAGCTAGGTGGCTCAGTGAAGAGAGCACCAGTCTTGGAGTCATGTGGACCTGAGTTCAAATCCAGTCTCAGACACTTAATGCATACCTAGATGTGTGACATTGGGCAAATCACTTAATCCCATTGCCTTAAAAAAAAAGAAAAAAGAAGAATTTAAATACAAAAGGCAGAAGAGATATAGGATAATTGGAGGGGACAGGGGACAAAGAGTTAAATGAGGATTTTGTTTGTATTGATTTTTCAGAATAGGGAAGAGATAGGCATATTTGAAGACAGTAAAGAATAAATCAGTAGAAAGGGAGAAATTGAAAATAAAGTGAAAGAGTAGAATGACAGAGGAAGCAATATATTGGAGGATATGGAATAGAATGAGATTAATTGAACAATAGAGGGATAATCCATAGTAAGGAGAAAGTCCATTTCATCATGGGAGATAGGCATGATCTAGGAAATGGTGACAGAAGGCATTACCATGATAACAAAATGAAAAAGAAGAGAGAAGATAATTAATGATGATAGGCCTCAATTTTTTTTATATACAATTGAGTAAAATTCAAGAATTTTAAATATTGAAATTAAAGAAATTATTTCAGTTGGTATATTTTAATTATTTACAAAAGTTTTAGTATATATATTAAGCAGAAAGGACTGAAGTGAAGCCAAGGGAGTACTATATAGAAAGTTAAGGGGCAGTTAGGTGGTGCAGAGAATGGAGCACTGACCCTAGAATCAGGAGGACCTGATTTCAAAAACCAACCTCAGACACTGAATAATTACCTAGCTGTGTGACCTTGGGCAAGTCACTTAACCCCATTGCCTTGCAAAAAAAAAATAAAGTTAAAGTCAGGAGATAGCCTCCTAAGGAATCATTATTCTTTCTTTTTTCTTAGCTCTTTAGCAAATGAATTTATTTACCTTAGTTCAGCTGCCAGTTATAAAGTGCTTTACAAAACACTTCATATTCTATCTCATCTAATCTTACACCAACCCCAACTTGGATACCAAATGTTATCTCCATTTTATAGATTAGAGACTGATATGCAAGAGGCAATTTTCTCTGTTAGTGCATTTCTCCATTACTGTTTTGTTCTCTTTTTTCATGTTGAGTCCACTTGTTACTTCTTCAATCATCATGTTGTTTCATGAACATTGCAAATGCTCCATACAGTTCTCTTTAGCCCCCCCCCCCCCCCCCCCCCCCGCCATCTCATATACAATTTAGGTCAACTTGCTTTGTCCTATGATTCACTGCCTCTCAGTCCTCTTTTATCTATTTTTAAGAGAATAAATACCCGATTCTATTATTCAGTCTGCAATCTGACTTTAATCAATCTTTCTAAACTTAAGTGAAAATGGTCCCCTCCATATACTGTACATTTCTGGGTAGTCTGAACTACTATTTTTCAGAGTTTCTCATACTCTCTATGTCCTGTACTTTTTTAATGAAAATCCTATATGCTTTTGATCAGCCATTACTATTCCATTCCCTATTGAAGTTTCTGACTTCTATCAAACCTAAATATAGTTTCCTCATTGATGACTTCTCTAATTCAACCTACAAACCTATTCTCTGGGAAGTTATTTCTCTCTCCTCAGATTTCTCTTGAAGACCTTTTAAAATTATCATTTAAAAAAATTAAAATCTATATTCCTTCCCACCTACCCTTAATTTCTCAATTTCCATCAACTGAAAAACAAAAACAAAAACAAAAAACCTTTTGTTAAAAAACATTTAATCAAGCAAAACAAATTCCTGTATTAGTCATTTTAGCACCTTTTTTGTTGTGAACTCCTTTTTTTGTGCTTATCAAACTCTTCATCCTTATTAATATAGCAATTTCTCCTCTACTGGGCTGCATGATCTTTGGTAACAGATCTTTGAATCTTCAAATGTCACACATGGATAATGTAAGTTTGCTTAATGGGACAACTAGGTGGCACACTGGGTAAAATACTAGACCTGGAGTTAGGAATACCTGAGTGCAAATTCAGACTGTGTGACCATGAGTAAGTAGATTCATTCCTGTTTGTCTCAAGTTTTCTAACAATAGCTCCTAATTCCTAAGATTGCTCTGGGAATCAAATGAGACAATAATTGTAATTGTATCATCATACTTAGCTGACACTTGTGTAAATGTTGATGTTATTATCATTATTTCTCTATATTCATTTATAGTCTTTTAATCTAACTTTTACCCCATGCACAATATCTCTTGCAGTTTTCAAATGCTGGATTTGAATATTAGATTTGATCACTTCAGCATCAGCATTCCCACAAGGAGATTCTCCCCTCCCTGAGGCAAGATCTCCTGACTGGTGAATCCCTAGGTAAGATTGAGGTGAGACCACCATTTCATGAAGGATACCACATATGTTCACTTCCCCTGGGCTCAGCTCTCTCTCTGAAGTCCTTTCACCTCCTTATCAGAAGCCAAAAAGCCACAAAAGTCAAAAAGCTCTTCAGTCTTCTGGAACCATGATTGGTTGTTGCAATTGCAATGAGTTTTGTTTTTAAATGTTACATAATTGTTGTATCATTGTATAAATTAATATTCTAGTATTATTCACTTCATTCTGTATCAGTTAGTATAAGTCTTCCTAGGATTCTCTGAAAATATCTCATTCATCATTTCTTTTCTTTTTTTTTCTTTTTCTTTTTTTTTTTTTGGTTTTTGGCAAGGCAATGGGTGACTTGCCCAGGGTCACATGACTAGGTAATTATTAAGTGTTTGAGGTCGAATTTGAACCTAGGTCCTCCTTACTCTAAGACCAGTGCTCTATTCATTGAGTCACCTAGCTGCCCCTCATATATATATATATATATATATATATATATATATATATATATATATATATATACACACACACACATTCATTTCATCTAATTCTTTGATTTCTTTGGAGCAAAAACCCAGTAGTTGCATCAGAAAATATGCACAGTTAAGTAATTAGGAAATATTTAAATTCTTTTACAGAATGGCTGGACAAATTCACAATTCGGCCAACTGTTAAATGTATCTGTTTTCCTTTAAACTCAACAATTTTTGCATTTTCCTTTTAAATCTTCTTTGTCAATCTGAAGGGTAAGAAGTGAAATTTCAGAGTCATAATTTGTATTTCTTTAATTTTGAAATAATGAAAAACTTTAATTTTTAAAAGGCCCTGCTACCTATCTTATTCCAACATTCTAAAATGCATTGACCTTTACCTATATCCCTCCTTCTGACTGATATATTTTGTTATTCTTTTACTCTGAGTTTTATTTGGAAGTGCATCAAAAAGCACACACCTTACTCCCCCTTTTCCTTCACTCTTTTCCAATACTGATAGTTTCCAAAGACAATGTCCTTGGACTTGAGTATAGTTTTGGACTAGAAGTGACACAATGATGTCTCTTTGGAGACTAGTTTCTTGTTATAGTTCTTCATAATTTATACCTTTTGTGCCTTGAAAAGTTCTTACAAATGGAATGAGTAGGAGGTTAAATAAAAATAGGGCCCTGCTTTTCCAAAGAATGGCTGTGCTCACATCTGTAGCCAGACTTATTGACAAGAAGCTGCAGGTGTGCATCTTACCTATAAATCTTGTGTATTCAGTCCCAGGTTATGCTCTTCCTTAGAGTCCAATTACAGAATTACAGCAAGTATGCAGTAAATGAAAAAATGCCCTAACAATACTTTACTTTGATGTAACTAAGTGTTGATCATTTATGGCAGAAAATGATACTAAGAAGAAAAAATGTTCCCAAATGTAAAAGTTATCTTTTTTAAAAATGCATTGTATTTTATCAATGATAGGCCATTGATAGTAGGGACAATTAACTCTGTTCTTTTCTATACTTAGTGAAAGAACATATCTTTTGTTTTTTCAGTCATCATTTTCATCTGAATGAATCTACCTTAGTAGCAAGGTAATTTATTTGATTGAGGTTTCCAGAAATGTGTTGATGATATTCTGGATAAAAACAACAACAACAAAAAAAAACCTTGTCTGTCTAATTTGACCAGAATTTATGGTTGGAATGCTTCAGCAGCTATTGTGTTCATATTGTACAGAAAACTGTCTAATTGGGTGTGTAAATATATAGATACATTTTTTTAAATTGGAATCTGCTATTTCTAGCTTGGAAACATTATTTGCCAAATCAAATTAATGATTAGATTGTGTCTTTGTTTTTTAGGACACTGAAATTTAAGAAATTTACTTCTAATACATGTCACAAAAAAGGTATGAATCTAGTTCTTTCTGTATCTAAGGCAGGTCTTTTATCTACTACTATGCCACAAGGGGAGTGAGAGAGGAAGGCAGGAGGGAGGAAAGAAGGGAGTGAAGGAGGGAAGAAAGGAAGTAAAGAACTTATGGAAGTAATACAATGCCTTATATAGTGTAGTTAGCTCAGAGTTAGGCAGCATTGGAAAAGAAATTTGGAAATTGTCCTGACCAAAATTAAAAGACCAAAGCAGACAGTTCTTGGAAAACCTTACTTATTTAATAAAAGAATGAAATGAGTTTGAAAATTTCTCTTGTTTTTTTCCACTTCTTTCAGATTTCCATGGTGAAGCAAATCTTGTAAATTTCCAGGGAAATCTGAGTCAACAAAAAAAAAATCATCAATATGTTCTTATTAACATCAGATGGATCCAAAGGGCAGGAATCCTCATACCAACCCATAAAGTCACTTAAATGATGATCAGTTTTGAAAGAAACAACTTGGCTAGAAGATATTTTTGACTGACTCATTCCCTTTGCCTGACTCTGCTGGAAATGAACTTTGAATGTAACTGTTGAAGATTACCCTGCTGCTAGACTCAAGATATGTTGAAATTAAAAATGTCAATCAGTGCCACACAGATGGCTTCTGAGCAGTAGAGATTAAATTCCCATCCACTTTGACACATTTTTAAAAGTATAAATATATCATTACCCATGAGAATGGACTTGAGAAAGTTTAAGAAATGTACTCTCAGAAATCTCTTAAAACAAAGGGAGAATATCAGGCAATCTTAATTGTAACCCCTCATGGAATAAAAGGGTGATAAATTTAATATTTTTTACTGCAGGAACAGTTCCAAATTCCCAAGTCTTCATCTGAATCCCATAGCAGATTGCTTAAAATTGCTGTTGCTGCTTTTGCCTTTTATCTAGTAGGTAGTCTTATTCCAAGAAACAATTTATTAATTTTTTTCCTATAGTGAAATAGAAAACTATTGTACATAAAAATCATAGGATTTGAAGAGAGCACAGGTCATCTTAATTCAAGTCCTTATCTCTGTAAATGACTGCACTCAAAATCAACAGAATGTTGACAATATCTAGAAGAAATTCCAAGTCCTCCTGATCAAACTTTCTCCACATTTATTGTCAATTAAAGGTTTCCTAATAACTCAGTGTTGCAATGGTGCTTTTTTCCCCTCTCATATGACTTTTGATATAAATATTGCCCTTTGATGTGACTGAAGACAAAATTGTAACTTTCTGTAACTCCTACAAGCTTCCTTATTTTGCTTCATTATTGGTATACTTCCTAGGACATAGACATTCCCAGAAGGGAAAAACAAATTCATAAATTCCAAATTAAAAATGGCATGCTTCAGTTTAAAAAAACAGCATGTCATTTTTACAAATGGATGACTTTGTAAAAATCTTATTAAATCTTTTTTTTTCCAATGGGCTCTAGATTTTAAGGTTCTAATTACCATAAAGGGAGAAATGAAGTAGCTAAAAGTCTAGAGTAGAAGGTCTAGAGTTAGGAAGGTTCAAATCTGACCTAAGATACTTACCAGCTTTGTGATACTGGGCAAGTCACTTAATCCTGATGTCTCAGGTTTTTTTTTTTTAATCTTTAAAATGAGCTGGAAAAAAAGATGTTAAAAAATTACAGTTTTTTTGCCAAGATATTGCCAAATGAAGTCACAAAAAAGCAATACAATTGAAAAATGACTCAACCAAATATCACTAAAAAATTTAGAAAATCTGTCCTAATATTTCAAGTATATTAAGTTAGTTAATGGTATATTGTAATTGACTATTACATCAGAAGTAAAAGTAATAGTCTCTAGAATAAGCATTTTCTCCACATATAATGATTTTTTTTTCACTGTTGAACTCATTGGTTAAGGACATTTGATTCAGATGCTAATTTCATTATTCTTAAATGAAGATCCAAATGCTATGACATGGTTAATTATATGTCTTCTCTGCTCTTTTCTCAGAACATTTTGAGGAGTGTATCCTTGCCTGTGAAAAAAGTATTAGAAATCTTCCTGGTCTCTAAAGCATCAATTCTGAGCTGATGAGGATGGCAGGGGTGGGCAGGGGATGTTATTGCCTGTCCAAAACTCTTCCCTTTCTGTCACTGCCTCTTGTTCAGTGCTTTCAAGTGCCTCCAATTAGGCCCCATATCTTTCCTGACACATACCAAATAAGGTGACCTAATTTTTTCCATCACTGACCAGTCCATCTTGTTCTTCTACTCAGAAGTTCAAGTATTAGACCCTGACAGACCTAGAGAGAATCTATGTGTCTTTAAGCTTTCAACAATTTGTCCTTGCTAATCAATGTTTTGACTACACACATTATAACAGAATTTTCTACAGAATATCACATTTCTTTCTAGCTTAAAAATAGCCAAAGATGATGTCTGTAATTGGAGTGAGAACATGGCTTCTATCAAGATGAGAATGGGAAAAAGTGACTAAATAAAGTGCTATTTTATACTTTGGCAGGTGTTGATGGAATATAATGATATTATCCTGGAAGAAAAATTAACACAATTTGGAAATAGCCTTGATATTTTAGCACCTACTCCAGATCATAGGATCATTGCTACAAAGTGGAAAAGAACTTCAAAGGTTGTCAAGTTCAATCCCTTCATTTTACAAATAAAATTTCCAAGGTCTAAGGAGGCACTTGCCCAGGGTCAAAAATGTAGAAAAAAAAATCCTATGAGACCAAATAAGCCTGCTTGGCCTTTTCTCATGTGATTTTTCAAACCATATGTGGTAGTTCCTCAGTAAATATTACACAATTACATGATAATGATGACAATGAACTCAAGATCAGAGCACTGTCTTTCAGTGCACACATGTTCATGGTCCAAGAGCAGGCAAGAAATAAAAGTGCCTTGTATGTGCCAAAAAAGGAATAAAAAGACAAATGAAAAAGAATTTCAGCCCTTAAGGAACTTAACATTTCAATAAAGGAATGCAATATAAATACATGTACACTCACACACATATATATGTATATAAACATGCATATACATATACATATATACAGGAATATTATATATATATATATATATATATATATATATATATGATCATTTATAGAGGGGAGCAAGAAAATGAATACTTCAAGTGCCTAGAAAAGGCTTTCCATTAAAAAAATGGCATACGAAATGGACATCAAAGGCAACTAAACTAGTATTTGTAGGAGTGAAAGTGATGCAGAGTACATGCCAAGAATAGAAGAACAACAAATGCAAAAGTATGGAGGAAGAAGATAGAAGGTAGAATACCAAATTCAGGAACAAGAAAGGGTTTAGTGAACATAGGGGTCATAAAATGGAATAATGTGAAGTTATCCAAGGAGAGGCTAGAGTCAGATTGAGAAAGATTTTTTCATGTTTACAATTGAAGTCATATCAATGAAGGTTCTCAAATAGGAGAGTAACATGATTAGAAAGACTGTTTTTTCAGAAGTGAGACTGATAAATTTGAGAGGAAAGAGATTAAAATCTAGGATCTCAGTTAATAGTCTGCTGTAATAGTAAGATTAAAAGTTGAAAAGGGACTTCATTTTAGCTCTTTTGCATTGCATTACTCAACAAAAATTTGTCAAGGACCCCTTATAGAATTTAAAATTTATTTATGGCTACACTGTAACCCATATTACCAATGAGTATAATAACAAAATTTAATAATGCCTAACTTGATGGTCACATGAGACCCTCAAGCTATGGATTAGACACACTTGATCTAGACTAAGGTGGGTGATCATATGAAAGAAGGAAGATGTTTTGAAGATAAAATTAATAAGTTGGCAACTTATGAAGATGAGGCAGACAGAGAGGCAGAAACAAACTGAAAGAGAGAGAGAGAAAGAGAGAGAAACAAAGCTACAGAGACACAGAGAAACAAAGAGACAGAAACAGACATAAAGAGACAAAAAAAAGAAGGGAAGGGAAGACAGTTATGTTTTTGTTGATGCAAACCTATGTAAAAAAAGATGTTTTTCTTAATAAAAATGGGCAACTTTGTATGAAGGTTGAGTTCAGAAGGAAAATAGTGAGTTCTATTTTGAACATATTGAGTTTGGTATGACTAAAAGATAACCAAGTGGACATATTCAGAAGGCATTTGAACTCTAGAATTAGTCAAGAAGAGAAATTAGGACTAGGAATATAGACTATCTTCCTAAAATAGCCATGTCTTTGTATCTTTGTGGAACAAGCATTGTGTGTAGAATTTAAATTGTGTTTTTTTTTTAAATGCCTATTGATTGAACTCAGGTGATCTGCTGACATCCCTAAAAGAATGGCAGTAGATAGAGAAATAAAGAGCCTTGATGAACACTCACAGTTGGGGGTCAGAATATGGATGATGACTATTAAGGAGATTGAAAAAGATATATAGTTTAGCTTGCAGGAGAGAGAGTAATGTCAAAGAAACACAGGAAGAATATAACCCAGGACAGGATATAGTCAACAGTGCCCCAAACTGACAAGAGGTCAAGAAAAAATTAAATTAAATAGTTCTTGTTTTCCAACTATTTACTTTCTATGAGGAATGAGGAATTTCTATGAGGAATTATGTACAGTGAAGAGGCACAAAGAAGGCAAAGGTATTTTTGATATGAATGAAAAAAAGGTGCAAAGAGATTGAAGAGTATAATATAAAGTTGAAGTGCCTAAAGAGAGTTTTCATCTAACAGACTATAATAATTCTTTGTAATCTGAAAGCTATTCTTTTTTGTATTTGATCATTATTATAGTTTTTTTTTTTAATTTGACTTGTTTTCATTAGTGTAGAGGAACTCCTTGAGAAGAAAATCCTTCTGATAATGTGAATCAGCACCTCTTCTATTACTTAGCATCTTGGATAGTTTGCTGGGGCTCCTGAGAGGCTAAGTTATCTATCCAGAAACATGCATTCAAATGTATCAGATTTCAGGTTTGAACCCAGGACTTCTATACACTTCACATTTGCTGCTCATTAGAAATAAATGAATATGTGTGTGTATATATATATATATATATATATATTAGAATAAATGAATATATGTATATTATATCAAGTTCAATAAAAACTTATTTATTAAACTCATTAATTTATTTATTAAGTTCACAGATTTGAGGCCAGAAAGGATCTTATAGGATTTATCTAACTCAATACCTCAATTTTACAACTCAGAATTCCTCCTAGACCCTCTTTTTAAGGATAACGAGTAAGGAATTCATCTCAACATTTTTTATCCTGATGATCTGAATTTCATTATCTCCAGAAATTTGTCTTTTGCAAACTCATACCTCCTCAGTACCCTCTATCTCTGGAGTACCTTCCCTCTGATTCGAGAAGATGGAAACTGGACATGGGAGTCTTCTTCCCTCATCCTCTACTGTTTGAGGAGAACATTTGAAGAATTTATCTCATCATTTCCTACCCTGATGATCTGAATTTCATAATCTCCAGAAACTCATTATTTCGCAAGTTCAAATTGACGAAAGTTCATGCTTCTCAACAGTCACAATCCCTGGAGTCCCTGCTTCCTTCTGGTTGAGAAAGAAGGGGCTGGATATCTGGGAGTATATCTAAGATTTTCTGCTTGTGAATGACTGTCAAATAATTTATTTCATCATTTACCATTTGTTCACCTCCTGGATTTTCAGATCTCCAGAAACTCATCGTTCTGAAAGATTGAATCAGCTCTGAAACTCACATATCCTCAGATCATTTTTCACCCTAACTTGCTCCAGAACTTCATTATATTCCCATACTGACTAACTTCCCTTCCTTTACCCATTTTTCTTCTTGATTTTTTTGCATTTTCTTCCCCCCATTAGAGAGTGAATCCCTTGAGGGCAGAGATTTGGTTCTATTCCCAAATTTAGCCAGAGTGCCTAATACCTAATGTCACAGGGAAACAAAGAAAAAACTAAAAATATCAGTTTACATTCCAAAAAATTCTAACAAAATATATGTAACACTAAAATAGAATGAGATAGTTTATTCCTTAACTAGAGGCATTCATTGATCTAGAAAGCCAGAAGAGATAGAATTGCAGTGGAATTCTTGTCATTCAGTTTTTCCAATCTAAAATAAATACCATTATAGGGGTTCAAAATCACACTTTTAAGCTTTAAAGCTTAAAGTATTCATTCCATAGACATCAGAATGGTAGGGGTGCAGATGCAGAATATCTTTGTTTTCTGTCCCGAGCTCTACCCAAGATTGACAGAGAAATATGGAGAATGATAAGTGAATAGCTTGCACATTATATTGAGCATGAAATGGTGATTCCACTGGTCTGGCATTCAGGAGACTCAGAAAAAGAGGCAATGTGGTGTTTTGGAGAAAACAGAAGGGTTCTTAACTTAGTCCTGAAATAAACTAGCTGCATGACCATGGACAGAACCCAAGCTCTCCAGAACCCTAGACTTCATTTCTCTTAACTATATAGAGAAGTCATAGTTATAAGCTTAAAACTGGAAGAGATTCTAAAGATCATCATCTTCTCTTGTTTTACAGAAAAGGAAACTGAGGTCCTGGGAGTTTGCTACTTTTCTATGATTATGCAGGTAAAAAAAAAGAATTTGAATTTGAGTTCAGCTACTTTTTCACTGTCCCAAATCGTTTCCCATCAGTTATCCTAAAAGATTTCCAAAGTTCTTTCCAGTTCTAAAACCTAATCTAATTGAAGTTTTAATAGTAAATTCTAGGATATAATACTTAATTCCTCTTAACTTTCTCTATTTCTATCCTTTATTGAGGCTACAAAGCTAGTCATATATCAAGCTAAATGTGGAAAAAGAATATACAAAGGCATTTTGAAACACATTGCAGAATGAGTGATAAATAAAATGTAAATAGAATTAGTCATTGACCAATTTATGGAGGTTCACTGAACTGTGTAAAAGAAAAATGACCGTTTTTTATTCAAGACTATAAGAAGACCAGCTTAGGATAATGATAGATCTACTATCGTGTGTGTGCGTGTGTGTGTGTGTGTGTGTGTGTGTGTGTGTGTGTGTGTGTGTGTGTATAGAGAGAGAGACAAACAGGCAGAGAGAGAGAGAGACACATAGGCAGACAGACAAAGACAGAAAGACGGAGACAGAGAGACAGAGACAGACAGAGAGATAGAGACAGAGACAGAGAAACAGAGACAGAGAGAGACAGAGAGATAGAGAGAAACAGAGAAGAGACCAGCATTGAGTGATGGAAAGAGAGAAAGAGAATAATTTGAAAAATATAGGCACATAAGAAACTACAAGGGAATAATGAAAGGGATACAAATAAACCAAATAGAAAAAGAAAAACTAGCATTCAGAGAAAATAGAGTTAGCATTTTTCCCTCTAAAAACTTAAGGATGATGGTTCCACTACTTGGAGGAATGGTTAGTTGGTTTCCAAACACATAATTACTCCTGTCTTTCTTCCTGTTTGGCATCTTTTCAATCCCTCCAGATGTACCCTGGTAATCAGACTCCCACTGGACAGCTGGCTTAGGCAGCTGTAGGCATACTTAACAGGTAACTCAAGCAAAGAATTGATCACATGAGGCATCGCCCTACCCAGCTGATTTAATGCATTCAATAATGCTGGTGAGTCTGAACCATTCCTTAATTGTCAGTGGTTAGAAATTGAGAATATGCAAGCTTCCTCAGTCCTTTCTTTTCAGTTCTAAAGCTTATATTTTCTATTGCTGTGCATTTAGAAAACTATTTTAAACTTCCATTTCACTCTTTAGTTGCTTCCTATATAGTCCATGTCTTGACATAATTTTCCATTGAAATTCTTCCCTAATACTCACTCTCCATAACACAATACTCCCTCCTGTTTTGAAGTATGAGATGATATAACCCAGTCTTCATTCCATGACAAATGACACTGGACTAGTTTGAATGGCATCAGTTCAATAACCCTGTATAAATAGCATAACCAAATAGTAAATTGTTAACTTTATTTGACACAGTTTATTCAGTCCTTTGTAGAAATTATTGGCTTCTCCACAGGGCTATATATATCCCATTACTTTATATACTAATAAAAAGTCTCTGTGATAGAAAACAACAGCCTTGTCATATTGTTGAAGGACCTCAAGTTCATTCCTTAAGAAAACTGAATGAAAGAATTATGGAACTGGTACTGCTTGGCCTGAGTAAGAGGAGACTTAGGAGAAACAAATGATAACTACTTTTCATTTTTTGAAAAGGAATTAGACTACTTCTACTTGGGAACAGGAGGCAGAAAAACCATTCATTTGTAGAAGCTGAAGAAAGGCAACTTCAAGTTATTCAAAAAGTGAATTGTCTGCCTCAGGAAATAGTAGCTCTCCTCCTTATTCAAGGTCTTCAAGCAATGGCTAAGTTCACTTATCAGCTATGTTGCTGAAGAGACTATTCTTCAGGTAAATATTGAGAAAGATGTCCTCTAACAAACCTTTTTAACTCTGAAATTGTGAGTCTGTAGACGATGGATGAAAAGAAAAGAAGCAGAGCAGCTAGGTGGTGCAGTGGATAGAGCACTGGCCCTGGAGTCAGGAGGACCTGAGTTCAGATATGACCTCATACATATAATAATTACCTAGCTGTGTGACCTTGGGCAAGTCACTTAACCCCATCACCTTGCTAAAAAAAGTCCAAAAAAAAAAAGAGAGAAGCTCAGGACCTCACATAGCTACCCCTGCTAAGAAGACCTCAGGTAAATTTTCTCTTCAGTTCTTTTTAGTCACAGTTTCCATATTTGTAAAATGATAGGACTTGAGGACAGCAGAGTTTATATCATTTCTAAAACTATATGAATGTTTTTGTTTTTTGTTTTGGATGAGAACTCTGATCAAATTTCCGTAGAGTGCTTCCTTAGAGAGCTTCCTTTCACTGAGAGGTTAAAGTAGTCCAGAGTTATATAAAATTGTGTCAAAAGTAGAACTCAAACTCAGGATTTTCTGATTCCAGTGTCTTTTCTGTACCTTCTATACATTATGCCAAATCTATATTGTGCTGAAGTTTTTGTAATAGCTTTTATATAGCACTTTAATGTGTCAAACACTTGACATATGTTAACTGAGACTTTTTCAGTCCTTTATTGCAGTTCAATCCTAAGCACCTGGTTAAAACTTATTATGGACCTCACTCAAATTCCTTTGTCTGAACTCTATAGTAAAACCTACCTCCTCTACAATCTTTCCCTCAAACTGTTGATTATTAACATTTTGCCTCACCCGCCCCATTCTATCAGTTTCTACAATTAATTACCCCACTCTTCTTGTCTTTATCTTTTTAGGCAGCCAGTTTTCAGGGGATAGAGTGCTAGATAAAGAGTTAGGAAGCTGACTTCAAATCTGGCTTTGGACACTTGACTATATATATATTAAATCACTTGATTTCTCCATAGCTTCAGTCTTCTTATATATCTTCCATGAAATAAGATAAAATTTGTAAAGCTCTTTGTAAACTTTATATCATGCTACATATATATATATATATATATATACATATATATATATATATATGGACAGATAGATATATGCTACCTATTATTATTGTTGTCAGTTCCTTTCTTATTCTTTTTGAGTCTTCCTCATAAGGTTCTAGTTCTTATTCCTTCTTTATCACCCTTAATTTTCCTCTGTCCTTTAACTATCCTTTTAAATGTCCTTGTACTTATTTCTCTAGCAAAACACAAGTGTAATCTGAATCACTTTCTGTTTCTAGAAATTGTTCTTTAAAATTTTCCAAATTTTTCTTTCCTAAATTCAACCTACTACTGTTTCATTATTTCAAAACTCTTCAACTCAATTACATGGTTTTCTTCTTATCATTAAGCTAAAATTTTTCTCTTTTCTCCAGCCTGTCTTCCATAGAAACTAGTGGTAAAATCTAGGTGGCACAGCAGATAGAGCACTGACCTTGGATTCAAGAAGACAGGAGTCCGAATCCAATCTTAGACATTTGACACTTACTGGCTGTGTAATCTTGGGCAAATCACTTAAAATTAACTCTGCCTCACATGCAGTTCCAGTCATCCTAATTCATATCTGGTTACTGAAGCCAGATGGCTCTGGAGGAGAAAGTGAAGCTGGTAACATAGCACAGCAAACCCCTCATTCAAATCCAATTCACATGCTTGTTATCACATCACCTTCCCTGATGTCATGGTCTTCTTTGAAAATGATGGACAAATATCATCATGAGCCACAAAACAATCCTATTAGGTAACTAACAATCATTATTATCCCCATTTCTCCAGCATCCCTAGATGAGGAAACTGAGATAGGCTGGCATTAAGTGACTTGTCCAGGGTCATATCTAGTGAGTTTCTATATCTATATTTGAACTCAGGTCTTCCTGACTATAAATTCCACATTTTAATTATTATATCAACTAGGTTATTTGTCATCATATGTCGAATGGCAAGTATAGCAAGGTTACTGCTTCAGTGAAATAAATTGTGCCCCTTATCACAAAAAAAATGTTCATCTGTATCAGAATGTACCTAGCAAGATAGTAGCCTTCCCATTTAAGGAAAACCAGTATATGTTTTGCAAAGGATTTCTAGCTAGAAGGTAACATTTTATTATTTACTAATACTCTAAACTGGAGTTATTTCAAAGTGAATTACTTCTGGCTAACAGAACAACATTTCTATCTGAAATTTCCCCTTTGCATTTCAAGCTTATATAAATTACAAAGCCCTATATAAATGTGAGCCATTAATATTGTTCGTAATAATATTAATATTTTTAACAATCATAAAATATAAATGAGTATAATTAAACAAGAATGATTGAATCCATACTTAATTATTAACTAGTTTCAAGTATAAAAGTACATATGCTAGATGTAGAATCAAGATTTTTAAAAACATGGAATTTATGTAATTTTGAAGTTATCAAACAGATGTATTTAGCAGATAAGGAAACTGAAACCTGGAGAAGTGTTATCACTTGCTTGAGGTTTTACTGCTGATGACAAGAGTTAGATCTGGAAGAAGGGTTCATAAGGGGAGTTCCATGAGCTTTTCTTAAATAACACTTTAATAATTCTCTTTTAATATAATTGATTTACTTTGCAATTCTATGTTTTTATGAATTTTAAAATATTATTCTAATAAAGGGACCATAGGATTTACAGCCTGCCATAAGTATACATCACATACACACACACACACACACACACACACACACACACACACACACACACACAGATTAAAAGCCCCTTCTCTTGTTTCCAAACAAGAGTTTTGGCTTTCTGAAAGTAGAGAACAGTATATTTTCCACTAATTTAATTTCATCTCATTTTTGTTTTTATTCCCAAGTCTATAAAATTAAAATAATTGATTTCTTTGATGAAAAATGGAACAAAACAGATCAGAGAATAGTTAAATTTTACTTTCCATGTATTTCAAAATAATAAAAAGAAAATCAAATGGCAAAGCACTGCTACAAAAAAGGGTAATAGCAATCTATCATCACCCTGTATCTATAATAACATATTTTATAATAGGAGATACCTCAAAATACCATTTTAAGAAATGGACAAAACACTCTCCAGAAAATATTATCAAATTTGGAAACATGATGATTAAAACTACAAATTATCATACTCTTTTCATTGTGAATATTAAAGAACAGATTTTTTCAGAGAGCACATGAATACATAATTCACCCTCAAAAGACCCCAGTCAAAAGCATTTTTCAGGATAAAATTAATCAAATATTATTCTTTTCTCATAACCAATGAGAATGATCTTTTCTGGAAATCTTTCATTGGACAATGATAATGATGACAGAGATTTCTCTCTAGGTTGCTGGAGTTAACACTATTTTACCCCCACTAGAATGAAAGTGTCAAGGATCAATTGTCATGCCATAAGAAATTACTTCCATCATATTATGCTCTTTGCATATGATTTAGTATTTTATCATCCTTCTGTTTTTGTGCAGGAGGAGTAAAATAATTTTCAAGTGGAATGCAAAAGACATGCAGAGAAAACTCATTACTAGTGAATGAAATATGAATGTCTGACAAAAAGATATTTTTGTGGGGGTTAACTACAGGATAATGTGGTCGATAGACCTAGTTTTGAGAAGATCTGCATTCAAGTCCTACTTATGACTCTTACTGACTGGGAGAATGTCATTTAGTTTTCCAGTGATCATCTAGGTAGCATTTTAAGATGAGATTGAAAAGAAGGTGCTGATCTGTATTAGAATATAGATATTTCCTATCAGGGAGTCTCCTTCAACCACTGAAATCATAGTTCTAGCTCCCGTACATATATGAAATTATAATAAATACAGTTGTAGTTATAGATTGTATCCTATTCTATAGTTGTATACTAATGCAACTATCAATATTTGTATCTACTATCTGATATTATATAGACTAATAGGTTGAGGTTTCTATTTTGAATGTTTTTAAAGCTTTTTTAGATTTGTGATATAATAACAGCTCTAGACATGAGTTCTTGCTCTCCTCAGAATAATATTTTAAAGGGATATTTCATATATATATGTGTGTGTGTGTGTGTGTGTGTGTGTGTGTGTGTGTGTGTAATAATATGATTTTGAAGGAAACAAATTCTACTAAAATATAGTCTTCTTGGGGCAGTTAGGTGGTGCAGTGGATAGAGCACCAGCCCTGGAGTCAGGAGGAGCTGAATTTAAATCCAGCCTCAGACACTTAATAATTACCTAGCTGTGTGGCCTTGGGTAAGCCACTTAACCCCATTTGCCTTGCAAAAACCTAAAAAAAAATATATAGTCTTCTTTAGCCACCTATATCTATAATTAGCTAGCTAGCTAACTAGATAGATAGATAGCTTAATAGATAGAGAATAGATTTCCAGATCAGATACAATTCTAGAGTAAGAAAGAACTCTTTTTTAATACAACTTTAATAAATGCTTATTTTTGAATGTCAGAAAATTCCATTTTCCAACAATATTTGCAGGTATTCATTTTGTGATAAGTGATAACACTTTTCATAGTGAAGTTTTAAGAGATATATACCTATACAAACAACTCAACTTTTAAATCTCTCCTCCTCTGCAGAGATGCCTTTGCTTGATTCTGTCATAATTTCATCACAAAGTACTAAATGCTATCTATTGACCCTTCAAACTAATGCTAAATACACACTGTCTCAGAAGGCAATCAGTAGCAATGAGTTGGAAGTCTGTATTACTTAGGAAATGGGAAAGAAGTCCTTGAGAAATTTTCCTAAAAGTATTCTATCCTGGGAACTTTCTCAGGCTTTTGTGAATGGAGTTTGTTCTTTATTAAATTTGGAAAATAATGTGATATTAATAACATGAATTTCAAGGCATTTGCTATTTTCATTTTTTATATGAAGATATTATTCTAACATGCACTGGAGCATTTGGGGGAGGGGAAATGAGGAAGAATGATCAGGCATATATTAAACTAAGATGATACTCATGAGTTTCAAATAATTTTTGTAGTAGTAAAGCATTTTTTCTAATTATTTAACTAAGACTCACACAAATTAGAAGCAAAGCATAAATTTATGCAAGAATATATGAATGGAATATGAATATTTCTACTTTATTGATTTCAAGAGGCCAAAAGATTAAATGTCAAAGGACTGCCCCTTGGAATCAGGGAGATCTGGGTTCAAGTGCTTCTTCTGTCCAAAATAGTATTTGTGACCTAAGGCAAGTCACTTACCCTCTTAGTACCCAGGTAACTTTCCAATGTAGAAGAGTTGTTAATCTTTTTCAGAGAAAAGAGTCTTCAAACAAGGAGTTTCTTATGTTGGGGATATTATTTTGTATCACATAATTTATATATACATATATATATGTACATGTATATCATATGCATATTATGTATATCAAGTAAATTACATATTTTAAGTTTATATATATATATATATATTTATATCTATATCATTCATTACTCCCTTCCATAGATCATATGATCCCAAAGAGCAAAAATTGTTCTGTTTTTTTCCTTTGTAGGCCCATTGTCTACTAGAATGCTTAGCATCTTGTTGACGCTTACTTAATTCTTCTTGAATTGAATATAATCATCTATTAGATTAGTCTTACTATATGATATTTATTTGGCAACTTAGAGCTGTTGAAAAGCATGCATTTTCATACAATTTCTGACATCTTTTTTCCTATTGGATACTGGGAAAGTTACATCATTCTTCTCAGCCTCAGTTGCCTGTTTTAAAATGTAGTTAATGAAGCTTTTCTTCATAGAACTTATGAGAAATAATTTCCATAAAATGTTTTACTAACATCAAAGTTTTAGCTTTTATTGCTATAGATGAAAGGTGGAGAGAGAATATTTGTCTTCAATCTCAGGAAGAAGAAAATAGGACATGAACTCAATGACCATGTCAATATGAAATGCATATCTACAAATGTCTTTCATTGTCAAATTCAGTCACATATAAATTTTGGTATAACTTCAACATCCCTCTCTCTGTTTTTGGGCATCATGTTATGGTTCAGAATGATGACCCAGGAAGAAGAAGCACTAGATCTGATGGCAAAAACCTCCACTATCAACTCCATTTGTGAAATCATCAAAATCATTTAGCCTTGGTTGACTTATCAAGTAAATGTAGAATTGTTGTACAGAACAAATGACTTTCCCATGTGAGTGGCACTTCCCCCACAAAAAAGAAGGAGAAGAATTGCTGCTAAAGGAGAAACTAAAAGGAAATATGGAACAAACTGAAAATCCAACTCCTAAATGTATCTTCATTGTATATCCTCCACATTAGATGATCACTTCCTGTACCATCTTTTCTTCTTAGTCTTCCTGACTTTTTCTAAGTCCCAGATAAAACCTGGGACTACAAGAACTCTTGTTTAATCTCTCTTAATTGCTAGGGCCTTCCCTTTAATTGATCCTATACACAGTTTGTCCCTACATATTCATTTTCATGTGCTCTCCCCAATAACACTGAGAGACTGTAATATGTCTTTCTTTGAATTCTGAGCACTTAGTATTATTCTGACCCATAGTAGAGTCTTCATAAATTCATTTAGAATGACACACTGAAGGTAATGACAGTTGGAATCTGGCTTGAATATAAATCATAAAGAGCCAATTGGAGGAAAAAAAAGACCAGAAGCAAAGGAAATAAGAGAAGTAGGAAACTGGAAATACAGAGTTTTGTCTTGGAGAGCAATAGGAGATGTGCCATTTCTGAAGAGGAATGCTAAATGAGAGAGATAAGAAAAAGAAGCTGAAAATAAGGAATAAGACAAGTAGGAGCAAAGAACATAATTCTTATTCATCTACTCTATCTTCTATAAGGGTACAGGAAGAGTAGATGAACTCCTTGTAATACAGTGAAGTAAGAAGACCAATAAGGTTAGAGTCCAAAATAAAATTCTTTACTGAGTTCAGGAGTACTCTGTATTATACAAAAAGAAAGAAGAAGAAAAGAAGAAGGAGGAGGAGGAGGAGGAGGAGGAGAAGAAGGAGAAGAAAAAGGAGGAGAAGGAGGAAGATGAGAAAGAAGAAGGAGGAGGAAGAAGAAAAAAGAAGAAAGAAAGAAAGAACAAGAAAGAAGAGGAATGGTTATTATCATTAATGAGTATGAGACAAATCTAAGGGATATATTTGTCATAATCCTTAGAAATGTTTCAAAATTCTAGAGGAAATAGGCCAGATTTTGGAGAATGTGCAAAAGGAAAGGGAAACAATGTTTCAGGAGTCCACATAATAAACTAAAGAGAAAGAGATTTATTGATTCTTTCCAAGCATGAAACTTATCTATTTATTTATAACCAGACTACAAAGACTGTCACATTGCAGATAGGAAGTTAGATACAATTGCTTTAATAGTTCATAGTTTTCAACATCATTGCTTTCATCTGTAGAACTATTACTTCCTCAAAGACAGATTAAAACCTTTCTCCTCCCCCACCTATAGTCTTCCTGATTTGCCATGGGCAAAAATTGGCTGGAGGCAAACTTCTTGTAATTGAGCAATTTAGCAAGTGTGACATTCGTCTTTATATTGAAAGGATACAGAATATCCAGTTCTGGTGGCTAAAATCCATACCAATATGATGCATTTGCATAGCATTTAAATTGATAATATGATGCAGTCAGTCCAAATACTTCAAAGATTTGTTATTTCATCTGTGAAAGTACTCCTTCCTCTGAGGAAGAACATAACCTCATACATAATTTAGTAGACAGACACCACTAATTGCTATGGTTGAAAATGTGGGCTCCCTACTGGCCAGACCACCATTAATAAACCTTTGTGAACTTACCCAAATTGACCCTTGAATGGTAAGCATAAATTCAACCTAATCCATAAAAGAACATATTCCAAATTGAATTGTTGTTTTGTTTTATTCATGAAAGACTTTGAAAACCTTAGATTTATCATTAGGCAAAGATGAAGCATTAAAATGGACAATGCATTCCAAAAAGGGAAGTGGTCCAGTAGGTTCAATGAGATTGATATATAGATTAACAATGGGTATTATAAAATGTGAAATACCTCTTATTCTGTCAATGCACCAACAAAAGCTAAATTAAATCCTTCAAAATATGATGAATTTTCTTAAGGTATATGATGCTTAAGCAAATTTCTACTATAATAAAAGATAAACAAAAATATTAAATAAAATGACTCACAAAATTAAAGACTTTTTTGGTTTCTAGAGATTTGTGGGACATTTTACATTTCACAAAAGGATGAGAAGTGAATTTTCAAGGGAAACAGTAATTCAAGAACATAAAGAGATTATATACATATAGGCACATATGTCTATATGTATATGTAAATATGTCTGGATTTACATCTGCCAGTCATCAATGGATTGAAAGCTACAAAAAGTAGCAAAGATGAGACTTCAAATAAATAGGAAAATGAAAGAAAAATTATGGGTCAATGTAAGATGAAACAAGAATAAATATATTTTAGTGATATGTATAATATTGCTATAGTATATAGATAGTATATAAATTTACACATATAGATAAATATGTGTGATACATATGCAGAAATAAAACATTATTTATGAAGAAGGAAAAGAAATATTAGGTGAATTTGGGAAAAAAGGGACTAGAGAGGAAATGGGGATAATTTAATAGCATATATGAAACAGTTTGAGAAGCAAGTAAAGGTTACAAAGACAGCCAAGAGGGCATGGGTTATTAGGATGCCAAACAAAAGGGGAAAGAGCAGCAATATTCTGAATAAGAAATAATTATACTATCACTGGGAAAGCACTTTTGATATTGATGACTATATGTTGTTGCTGCTGTTGTTTTTGTTAACTAACATTTATATAGTACTTATTCTATAACATTGACTGTCTTAAACACTTTACAATTATTATCTCATTTGATTCACACAACAAACTGAGGCTGTGCTCAGGGTCACATAGTATTTGTGTTTGAAGACAGATTTGACCTCAGATCTTCCTATCTCCAGGACTAGCACTCTATATACTCTGTTCCAACTAGCCTCCTTTAGTAATAAGAATATCAGGATAAATAATTATTTTCTTAATTATGTCAATAATAGCTTTTATTTCATTCACCTTTGATATCTTGACAAGGTACAAACACTGTTTTTTGATTGAATCATGACATCCATAATGAATTTGAATAGAGCACTATATCTACTAGAATTATTCAAAATCACAAAGTAAGAACCTGTTCCCTAATCACTTTGTATAAAATGGGGAAGCTATCTCACAATTTGAGAAAGTCAAGATTTTAAAGATTTGAACTCAAGAAGTCAGAATAAGCAAGAAACAAAGAAAATATTGATATGCAGAAGAGAGGAGAAATAGCAAGTATTCCTACAAAGGCATTGTGTAGAGCAGGACTACACAACTTTATTTGCCATTTTAGAGAGAGTTCTGTGGTAGCTCTGCTTCAATTACTAAAGCATTTAGTAAACCCACAGGAGGCTGCATAAAAGTATACTGTGAGCCACATGGCACTGTGTTATGGACAGCCCTATTGTAGAGCATGATATAGGCTGAAACAAGTCCAAAAGAAAAAAGGTAGACTCTCCCCAACTTTCCTTTTTCCCATTAAATTGAATGTTGTCTCAACCTATATGTAAACTTGGGGGGAGGACCTAACTTCAGCTTATTTATTAGAAATATTTCCTACTAAGGGTTAGGAGCAACTGTTACTGAATTCAAAATTTTTCATCTAAAATAAACTCCCTAAAGCTAAAAGAGTTGGGAGAGTAGTCAAGAGGGAGAAAAGGAAATCAAGTAGACTTTAATGATGATGATGATGATGATGAAGATGAGGATGAGGATGATGATGATGATAACAATAGTAGAACCATTTATATATTGTTTACTATGTGCCAGGGGTCACTTTATTTTCTCCAAGACTTAAAACTAGCAAATTTTGTGGGAACTATTACAATTCTCTGCTTTAAAGTTTGTAAACCATTGCCTACATGATATATGTCTTGATCCTCACAAAAATGTTGTCAAACAGATGTTATTCTTTTTCCCATTTTACAGATGAGAAAATACAATCATGTGTCTTACCAACATATGTGAAGGCTTTGAAACAAATATCAGATTGAAATTTGCTGTAGCCTATGGAACAGTGAAAAGATCAAAAACTTGTATTTTTAAAGAAGTTAAGGAAATCATAAGAATCTGAGTAGAAAAATCTACATGATATTTATGGAAATGCTATAACAAAGGCTGGAAAATTTCAAGAATGAAAAATATAACAAGTCATGAAGAGCAGAAAATTCTGACTACAGTAAAATTAAGATAAATAATAGAATATAACATAGGAAGGAGGTTTCTAATATTTATATCACTAAAAGGATCTTAGTCAAATAAAATGTATTTTCACTTTAAAAAGAATGAAAATATATATCTATAAGCTATTGAAATTGAAATTCATTCCTGAATTAATTAGGTAGATGAGGATAAGAATAACAGTGCCAAAGGAATTAAGTTAGGATTGCCTGTGTTGTGAAGTTTACTGTGCATTTAACCTATTGATCTATTAATATATATATTATATATATGAAATTTTAAAAACAGAATTGTGAGAATAAAAAAGGAACTGATATAGATAGACTAAGCCTAATCATAATGTTAAATAAAAGGCATCATCCTAATAAAAACAAAATAAAGGCAATGAATATTAATTTATTTAAAATAGAATATTCTAGAAAAGCTGAAAGAAAGACCAATGATATTTAATACACACACACAAATAATATATATATATATATATACACATATATATGTATATAAGAATATTGGTGATCTACAATATTAATTGTTATAATTGTGTAAATAATAACTCATGTTTTATGATGATTTAAGGTTTGCAAACTGTTTCCAATGACATCTTGAGTTAAGTAATCCAAACATCATTACTCTTATTATGGAGATAATAAGGCTCTAAATCTCAAAATCTCTAAAACTCAAGCAGTCAAAGAGTATCTAAGGTATGATTTAAATTCAGTTTTCCTGACTCCAAATCCAATAGATTTTATTTCACTCACTCCAAAAAAGTGAATCTCAAAAACTGAAACATTATATTTTATGTTTCTTTTGTTGTTTACTCCTGTACCTCATGCAATGTTTGGTAAAACCATAATAAGGTTGGGTTAACTGAGGTTTTCTCAAGGATTCTGGCATCTAAGGGGCACTAATACAATGTATTCTTCTCCTACATCACAGAAATGGTTAAGCTTAACATTTAGCAAAAACAGCAAAGTGAAGCCAGAAATAATTCATCCATTTCCTTTCCCTAGATATCACACCAAACATTCGTAAATTATTAACCTTCTTGCCCTAGCCAAAACCAAAGAAATGCAGGTTCCTTGTGATCCAAGGCTTATTTCTTTCCCTCTTCGCTAACCTCCCACATCCCTGAACTGAATTCATTTCAAACTAATGGAAAAATGTTTTTCAGAGACTCCCAGCCAAGATGGTGACAGAAGCCAGGCACTGTGCTAAGACCTCCTGGCTTTCCCTCAGAATCAATATAAATCAAGCCTCTTAACAGAATTTAGATCCATAATATGAAGAAAAAGGACCAGAAGATCATCCACCAACAAGATCTGTCTCATGAGAGTTTGCATGAGCCGAGACCAGAGAATAGAGAGCAGACAGCCAAGAATCAGCGCACGGGTGGTGGAGTAAGCCCTGGGACCAATAGCTGCAGAAGCTTTGGCTGTGTGAGCAGTGTATGGGGAGCTCCAGCAAGGCTGGAGGGAGAATTCCAGCACAGCAGGCAGGAGAATTCCAGAGTGTGGCTGGACATTGATCCAGTCAGCTTGGCTGTTCTGGAAACACCAGGGCTGCTAGCCCCATATTTTCAGTGGAGTCCCTATGTTTCCATTTGAATCCCCCTCCCATCCCTGTGGGAGAAAGTGACACTTCCCAGAACAAACACAGTAACAATCTCCCCACCCCCACCAGACTCAGGTATGGGTAACAGATCTCTCTCAGTACTGAGAGAAGAATAAAGGAGATTAACTATTAGCCTGAGGACCCAACCCATATTATTTGAGGATAATCCAGAGCCTGTTGCTCTCCCAACCCCTCCCCCCCACCTAGGGAGAGGCCAAAAATATCAAGATTGCAGATATTCCAGAGAAAATGTCTAGCATCCCCTGCTAGCTGACTCATGTGGAGTCACTAAACCCAGCAAGCTAAGCTTCTTGGGATTTCAACTCCAATGGTTTATGAACCAGGCCCTCCCCCAACACAAGATCCTAGGAAAATGAAAAAAAAAAGCCATCAGAAAGGGAGATCCATCAAAAGCTACCTTGAAGACAAAGATCCTAACTCAGAGAGAACTAGTACTTCTCAGAGGTGACTATAAATTGGTTTCCAGTCCAGAAAGACTTCTTAGGAGAGTTCAGGAAGGAGTTTAAAAATCAATTGGAAAAATGGGGAAAAGAAATACAAGAGAAAATTAACACCATGTAACAAGAAAACACATACTTGGAATATACAATTGGATGAAATTCCTTCAAAAATTCCTTCAAAAAAGGAGCTGCAAAAGGTAAATGAAGAAAATTTTTCTCTAAAAAAATGATTGAAATCTGTGGAAACCAATGACTTCATGAGACAACACGAATCTGTTAAACAAAACCAAAAAATTGAAAAAAAGATGAAAACATAAAATACCTCATCAACAAAATGACAGACCTAGAGAAGAGACAACTTAAGAATCATTGAGCCTCCTGAAAACACTGAGTATTAAAAAAAGCCTGAATCAATATTTCAGGATTTAGTGATGGAAAATTTCCCCTGATATCGTGGAACCAGAGGGCAAGAAAGTTATTGAAAGAATACATCAATCCCCTCCAGAAAAAGGGATAACCAAATGAAAACACCAAGTAATATTGTGGTCAAGTTCTAGAATTATCAGATAAAAGATAAAATACTGTAAACAGCCAGAAGGAAACAATTTCAATATCAAGGAGCCACAGTAAGGACCTGGCTGCATCAACATTAGGGGACCAAAGGGACTGGAATAAGATATTCTGAAGAGCAAGGGAGCTTGGAATGCAGCCAAGAATTCACTATCTGGCAAAACTGAGTCTTCTCTTCCAGGGGAAAAAGACAGACATTTAATGAAATAGTAGACATCCAAATTTTCCTGAGGAAAAGACCAGAGATAAATAGAAATTTTGGAATTCAAATAGGAGACTCAAGAGATATATGAAAAAGTAAAAAAAGGAAAAGAAAAAAACTGCTATCTAATAAGATGAAATTGGCTATATCCCCTCTTGGGAGAAAGATTTTCATAGTTCTTGGAAACTGTAACTCTATTAGAGAGAATATACTTATCCAGAAATAATGTACACTCATGACTTATCCATGACTCTTAGAAAAAGATTTAAAAACAATATCTCCTTAAAAAGGGGGGGGGCAGTAAAGAGACAGGAAGATGGAGGAGATTGAATGGGTAAATCACTATACATGAAGAGGTAAAAAGGAACTACTGCCATAGAGGGGAAGGGAGGAGATGAGAAAGTCTTGAATCTTACTCATATTTGGCTCAAAAAAGGATTAACACACACACACACACACACACACACACACACACACACACACACACGCGTGCGCGTGCGCACACACACACACACACACACACACACACTCAATTAAGTAAAAGTAACTTATCTCTCAAGTATTAAAAGGGGGGAAAAGGTAGGGGGGAGGAAGAGAGAAACTAATAGAAGGAAGGGAAGGAAGAAAGGTCAAATGGAAAGAGGAAAGAAATGGGAGGTGGGTTGAATATAGGGGGTCAAACACACTGAAAGGGGTGTTATTCAGAAGCAAAATATTGGGGAATATGGATAAGGTGAAAAAAGGGGGAGGAAATACAAAGAGAGGGAAGATAACATGGAGGGCAATTAAGAGTTAATAATTTTGGCTTTGAATGTGAAGGAAATGATCTCTCTCATAAAATGTAAGTGAATAGCAGAGTGGATTAAAAACCAGAATCCTACAATATGCTACTTACAAGAAACTCATTTGAAACAGAAAGATACATATAGAGTAAAAATAAAACGTTAGAGCAGAATATATTTTGCTTCAACTGAGGTGAAAAAAGCAGGCAGAGCAATCCTTATCTCAGACAAAGTAGCTGCAAAAATAGATATCATTGAAAGAGATAAGGAAGGAAGTTATATCCTCCTAAAAGGTACTATAGACAATGAAGCAATTTCAGTACTAAATATGCATGTACCAAGTGGTATAGCATCCAAATTCTTAGAGGAGAAGCTGAATGAGTTACAGGAAGACATATAGAACAAAACTCTACTGGTGGGAGACCTCAATCTTCCTTTCTCAGATTTAGATAAATCTATCTATAAAATAAACAAGAAGGAAGATAAGGAGATGAGTAGAAAGTTAGAAAACCTAGACAGGATAAACTTTTTGAGAAAATAGAAAGGAATATACTTTTTTTCTGCAGTAGATGGCACTTACAGAAAAATTGACCCTGTACTATGTGGCATAAAAACCTTATAATCAAATGCAGGTAAATCTATTGAATACTTCCTTCTCAAACCATAATGTGATAAAAATCATGTGCAATAATGGACCATGGAGAGATAGACTTAAAGCTATTTGGAAACCAAATAACCTTATTTTAAAGAATGAGTAGATCAAAAAGAAACCATGAATCGAATTAATGATTTCATCCCAGATCATGACAATAGTGAGACTACATACCACAATATAGGGGATAAAGCCAAGGCAGTTCTTAAGAGTTATATTATATCTTTAAATACTTACATGAATAAAATAGAGGAAGAGGAAATCAATGAACTAAGCATGCAAATAAAAAAATTAGAGAATGAATAATTTAAAACTCTCAATTAAATACCAAATTTAAAATTCTAAAAATTGAAGGAGACATTAATAAAATTGAAAGCAAGAAAATTATTGAATTAATAAATAAACTCAAGTTGGTTTTATGAAAAACCAATCAAATTGATAAACCTCTGGCTAATTTGCTTTAAAAAAAGATGAATAAGATGGAAATTAAAATAATGATTCCAAATTATTTTGTCCAACTGTATGTCAATAAATTTGTGACATGGATGAATATTTACAAAAAACATGTTTCCCAGGTTAAATTAAGAGGAAATTAAATACCTAAATAATCCTATCTCAGAAAAAGAAATTCAACAAGCCATCATTGAATTCCCTAAGAAAAAAATCTCTAAGGCCAGATGAATTCACAAGTGATTTCTATCAAACTTTTAAGGAACAATTGGTTCCAATTCTATATAAACTCTTTGGAAAAATAGGTGAAGAAGGGACTCTGTCTAACTCTTTCTATGACACCAATATGTTGCTGATACCTAAATCAGGATGAGTCAAAACAGAGAAAGAAAATTATAGACCAATTTCCCTAATGAATATGGATGCAAAAATATTAGATAAAATTTTAGCAAAGTGATTACAGGAAGTTATCAACAGTATAATACACTATAACCAAGTTGGATTTATCCCAGAAATGCAGAGTTGGTTCAATATTAAGAAAATTGTTAGGATAATTGTCTTTAAGAGTAGAAAACCTAAACAGAAATCATAGGATTATCTCAATAAATGTTGAAAAAGTCTTTGACAAAATACAGCACCCATTCCTATTAAAATCACTAGAGAGCATAGGAATAAATGGATTATTCCTTAGAATTATGAGTAGTATCTATCTAAAACCATCAACAAGCATTTTATGCAATGGGGATAAGCTAGAGGCATTCCTAATAAGATCAGGGGTGAAACAAAGCTGTCCATTATCACCACTACTTTTCACTACTGTATTAGAAATGTTAGCTTCAGCATTAAGAGAAGAAAAATAAATTGAAAGAATTAGAACTGGGAAGGAAGAAATAAAACCTCCCTCTTTGCAGATAGAATGATGGTATACCTAGTGAATCCTAAAAAATATTCTAAAAATCTACTAGAAATAATTAGCAACTTTTTCAAAGTCACAGGATATTAAATAAATCCACATAAATTCTCAGCATTTATATAAATATATATATATATATATATATATGTATATGTATGTATTACTAGCAATATACAACAGCAATAGGTAGAAAAAGAAATCCCATTTAAAGTAACTTCAAACAATATAAAATACTTGGCAGTCTACCACCCAAAGCGGACTCAGAAACTCTTTGAAAACAACTATAAAACACTTTTCACACAAATAAAATCAGATTTAAATAACTGGGCAAATATCAACTGCTCATGGATAGGCCAAACTAATACAATAAAAATGACGATTCTTCCTAAATTAAAATACTTATTTAGTACCTTCCCAATCCTACTTATAAAGAATTGCTTTAATGAGCTAAAAACATTGTGACTAAAATCATGGAGAAACAAAAAGTCAGGAATATCAAGGGATTTAATGCAAAAAGTACAAAAGGAGTGGCTTAGATCTAAAATTATATTGTATATTATATAGCATCAGTCATCAAAACTGTCTGGTACTAGCTAAGGAATAGTGTGGTGTATCAGTGGACTAGGTACAAAAGAGACAGCAACAAATGATTATGTAATCTGTGGTTTGATAATTGCTAAAAGCCCAACTTCTGGAATAGCAACTTTCTCTTCAATAAAAACTGTTGGGAAAATTGGAAGTTAGTATGGCAGAACCTTGGATTAGACCAACACCTCACACCCTATATAACAAGATAACATAAAAATGGGTCGAGGATTTAGACATAAAAGACAATGTTATAAGAAACCAGGAGATCAAGGAATAGTTTACCTGTCAGATCTATGAAAAGGGAAGCAGTTTATGAGCAAGGAAGAGATCGAGAACATCATAAAAAAAACAAACTAGATAATTTTGATTACATTAAATTTAAAAAAAAGCAAAACCACTGTAAACAAGATCAAAAGAAATGTAGCAAATTGGGAAACAAAAAGGACTCATGTCTAAAATATATAGAGAACTGAGACTAATTTATAAAACAATAAGCCATTCCCTAACTGACAAATGGTAAAAAGATATGCAAAAGCAATTTAGTGAAGAGGAAATCAAAACTACAAATAAACATATGAAAAACTGCTCCAAATCATTGCTGATTAGGAAAATGTAAATTAAATCATTCCTGAGATATCACCTCAAACCTCTCAGATTGGCCAATATGACCCAAAAGGACAAATAACAATTTTAGGAGGGACATGGGAAATCTAGGACACTGATACATTGTTGGTGGATTTGTGAACTGATTAGACCTTTCTGGAGAGCAAGTTGGAATCATTCCCAAAGGACAATAAAAATGAGCATACCCTTCCATCCAGCAATACCACTACTGGGTCTATACCCTGAAGAGATCATGAAAAAGGGTAAAAACATTATTTGTATAAAAACATTCATAGCAGTTCAGTTTGTGGTACCAACGAATTGAAAATTGAATAAATGTCCATCAATTGGGGATTGGCTGAGCAAAAATTATGGAACACTATTGTTCTATTAGAAACCAGTAGAGGGGTGGCTAGGTGGCACAGTGTATAGAGCACAGACCCTGTAGTTAGGAGTACCTGATTTCAAATCCAGCCTCAGACACTTAATAATTACCTAGATGTGTGTGGCCTTGGGTAAGCCACTTAACCCCATTGCCTTGCAAAAACTTAAACAAAACAAAAACAAAACAAAACAAAAAACAGTAGAGGTTCGATTTCAGAGAAGTCTTGAAAGATTTGCATGAACTGATGCTGCACAAGATAAGCAGAACCAGAACAACAATGTATACCCTGACAGCAACATTGGGTGGTAAAGATCAAACTTAAAAAACTTGCTCATTACATCATTTCAATAATCAGGTAGAATTTTAGGGCATCTGCCACAGAGAATGCCATCTGTATGCAGAGAAAGAATTGACTTTAAACAAAGACCAAAGACAACTTAACCTTTAATTTTTAAAAAGTTGTCTTATGTACTATATAATTTTGTTCTCTCTAACATTTTATTTTTTCCTCAAGTATATGATTTTTCTCTCAACACATTCAATTTTGATCAGTGTTTAGCATGGGAACAATGTAAAGATTATCAGACTGCCTTCTGTGGAGGGGAGGTGGGGGGGGGAGGAAAGGGAGGGTGGGGGGAAAATTACAAAATTCAAAACCAAAAAAGAAATGGTAAGTAGAAACTACTCTTGTATCTAATTGGAACATGAATGAAATATTTACTTAAAAAGGTTGTTTTACATATTTTCCATGGGGCATTTGTGAAACTTGTTTCATTTGCAAGTAGCTAATATTTGTAGCACATACATATGACCATAGCATTTAAAAGATGATTTTGGATTGAATTAGAAAAAGTAATGTTTAACTAAAAATACTTAATTTACAAAAGTGAAAAATTGAATGGCAGAGTGGATTAAAAAACAAAATCTTATGCTGCTTACAAGAAACTCATTTGAAGCAGAGAGATACATACAGAGTAAAGGTAAAAGGTTGGAGCAAAATATATTTTGCTTCAGCTTCAGTGAAAAAAGCAGGGGTCTCAATCCCTATCTCAGAAGCAGCTCCAAAAAATAGATATCATTAAAAGAGATAAGGAAGGAAGCTATATCCTCCTAAAAGGCACCATAGACAATAAAGTAATTTCAATACTAATTTTGCTTGCACCCAATCATATAGCATCCAAATTCTTAGAGAAGAAGTTGAAGGAGCTACAGGAAGACATAGACAGCAAAACTCTACTAGTGGGAGACCTCAACCTCCCAATCTCAAATTGAAATAAATCTAACCTTAAAATAAACAAGAAGGAAGTTAAGGAGGTAAATAGATTGTTAGAAAACCTAAGCATGATAGACCTATGGAGGAAATTGAATGGGGATAGAAAGGAATATACTTTCTTTTCTGTGGTACATGAGACTTACACAAAAATTGAACACGTACTAGGGCATAAAAACCTAATAATTAATTGCAGAAAGGCAGAAATAGTGAATATACCTTTCTCAGATCAGAATGTAATAAAAATCACATGCAATATTGGGCCAGGGAGATATAGACCCTTATCTTAACCTCAGTTTAACGAATGAGATCAAACAAAAAAATATAGAAAGAATTAATTATTTCATCCTAGATAAGGACAATAATGAAACAACATACCAAAACCTATTGGATACACTCAAGGCAGCCATCAGGGGGAACATTGTATCTTTAAATGCTTACATGAATAAATTAAAGAAAGAGGAAATCAATGAACTAAATATGCAATCAAAAAATTAGAGAAAAAACAAATTAAAACCCCCAATTAAATATCAAATTAGAAATACTAAAAATTAAAGGAGAAATTAATAAAATAGAAAGCAAGAAAACTATTGGACTAATAAATAAAACCAAGAGTTGATTTTATTAAAAAAACAATAAAATTGATAAATCTCTGGTCAATTTGATTTAAAAAAAGAAAGAAAACCAAATTGCTAGTATCATAAATGAAAAAGAACTCACCACCAATGAGGAAGAAATTAAAGTAATAATTTTGGAATTATTTTGCCCAACTGCATGCCAATAAATTTGATAATCTTAAATGCCTAAATAACCATATCTCAGGAAAAAGAAATTCAACAAGCCATTATTGAACTCACTAAGAAAAAATCTCCATGACCAGATGGATTCACAAGTGAATTCTATGAAACTTTTATGGAACAACTGGTTCCAATTCTATATAAACTCTTTGGAAAAAATAGGTGAAGATGGAACTCTGCCTACCTCTTTCTGTGGCACCAATATGGTGAAGAATTAAAAAAGAGGAAGAAAATTATAGACCTATCTCCCTGATGAATATAGATGCAAAAATCTTAAATAAAATCTTAGCAAAATGGTTACAACAAGTTGTCACTAGGATAATACATTATGACCAGGCAGGATTTATCCCAGCAATGTGGGGTTGGTTCAATATTAGGAAAATTGTCAGTATAATTAATTATATCAATAACAAACCTATCTGAAATGATATGATTATATCAATAGATGCTGAAAAAGCTTTTGATAAAATACAGTACCCACTCCTACTAAAAACACTAGAGAGCATAGGAATAAATGGATTGTTCCTTAGAATAATAAGCAGTATCTATCTAAAACCATCAACAAGCATGATATGCAATGGGGATAGGCTAGAGGCATTCCCAATGAGATTAGGGGTGAAACAAGGATGCCCATTATCACCACTACTATTGAATATCATATTAGAAATGTTAGCATTAGCGATAAAGGAATAAAAAGAAATTGAAATCAGAATTGGGAAGGAAGAGATTAAAAACTCTCACTCTATGCAGATCACATGATGGCATACCTAGTGAATCCCAAAAAATCACCTAAAAAGCTACAAGAAATAATTAGCAACTTTAGCAATGTCACAGGATATAAAATAAGCCCTCATAAATTCTTAACATTTCGATATATGACTAGCAAGATTCAGCAGAAAGAGCTAGAAAGAGAAATCCCATTCAAAGTAACTTCAGATAATATAAAATACCTGGGAGTTCACCTGCCAAGGCAGACTCAGAAACTTTCTGAAAACAATTACAAAACCCTTCTCCCCAAAATAAAATCAGATTTAAATAACTGGGCAAATATCATGGATAGGCCAAACTAAATATAATAAAAATGACAATTCTACTGAAATTAAACTGCTTGTTTAGTGCCCTACCAATGAAAATTCCAATAAATTATGCTAATGAGTTAGAAAAAATTATAAATAAACTTATATGGAGAAATTAAAAGTCGAGAATCTCCAGGGATTTAATGGAAAAAAGTGCAAAAGAAGGTGGCTTAGCCCTACCATATCTAAAATTATATTATAAAGCATCAATCATCAAAACTATCTGGTATTGGCTAAGAAATAGAGAAGTGGATCAGTGGAATAGACTAGGTGCAATAACAGGAATTGATTATAGTAATCTGCTGTATGATGAACCCAAAGAGTCCAGCTATTGGGATAAAAAGTCTCTCTTTGATAAAAACTGTTGGGAAAATTGGAAGTTAGTATGGCAGAAACTTGGATTTGAATAACACCTTACACCCTATACCAAGATGAGTTCAAAATGAATACAGGATTTAGACATCAAAACCAATATTATGAGTAAACTAGGAGATCAAGGAATAGTTTACCCATAAGATCTATGGAAAGAGAAGCAGTTTATGATCAAGGAAGAGATGGCACACCTAATTAAAAACAAATTAGTTAATTTTGATTACATTAAATTAAAAAAAAACTTTTGCACAGACAAAACCAATGTAACCAAGATCAAAAGAAATGTAGTAAATTGGGAAACAATCTTTACAATTAGTATTTCTGACAAAGGACTCATTTCTAAAATATGCAGAGAACTGAGTCAAATTTTTAAAAGAAAAGCCATTCCCAATTGACAAATGGTCAAAGGATATGCAAAGGCAATTTACAGATGAGGAAATCAAAGCAATCCATAGTCATGTAAAAAATTGCTATAAATCACAAATTATTAGAGAAATGCAAATTAAAGCATCTCTTACGTAACACCTCACACCTCCCAGACTAGGCCAATAGGACCAGAAAGTAAAATATTGGAGGAGATCTGGGAAATCTAGGACACTAATACATTGTTGGTGGAGCTGTGAAGTCATCCAACTTTTCTGGAGAGCAATTTGGAATTAAACGCCAATATTACTTGTACAAAAATATCACCACCCTGTTTGTGGTGGCAAAGAATTGGAAATTAAGTGAATGCTCTTCAATTGGGGAATGGCTTAACAAACTCTAGTAGATGTATGTGATGGAGCACTATTGTTTTATTAGACACTAGGAGGGATGGGAATTCAGGGAAGCCTGGAAGGATTTGCATGAACTGATGCTGAGAGAGATGAGCAGAACCAGAAGAACACTGTATACCCTAAAAGCAACATGGGTGTGATGGCACACCTTAATGAACTTGCTCATTCTGTCAGTGCAGCAATTGGGCACAGTTTGGGGTATTTGCAATAGAGAATACCATCTGTATCCAGAGTTAGAATTGTGGAGTTTGAACAAAGACCAAAGACTTTTACCTTTAATTAAAAATAAACAGTTATAATGTAATTTTACTATCTCTTATACTTTATGTCTCTTCCTTAAAGATGTGATGTCTCTTTCATTACATTCAACTTAGATCAATGCATAGCAAGGAAACAATGTAAAGACTAACAGACTGCCTTCTGTGGGGGGGTAGGGCAAGGGAAGCAATTTTAGAAGGGAAATTGTAAAATTCAAAATAAATAAAATCATAAAAATAAAGAAATTTATAATAATAACAATTTTCAAATAAAAAATGAAAAATTGAAATCTATGAAAAAGTGTTGAATTAGATCATAGGGTTTAGAGAATATGAACTGCTAAAAGAAACTCAAGAGCACATTTAATTCAATCACCTCATTTTACTGACTAAGAAAAAGTGAAAAGCTCAACATCATTCAGGACAAAGGTGTCAGAAATAGGATTCAAGCCCTGGACTTCAATTTCCAAATCCAGTGCTCTTGGCAGAGCAAAGACTTTGAAGGAAATTTAGTAAAGTGTCATAAAAAGACATATTAGTGTTATAAAATAAAAAATCTACAGATTAAAGAATGAGGACATTAAAGGATTATAATCCCACTCTACTTTCCCCACAAATTTGGTCTTTATGTTAGGGAGGACATTGAAAATTTGGGTAATATTCAGTGCAGGCAGTGACAATAGTGAAGGGACCATAAAACTATCTATAAATATAAACCTGGATTTTGTTGTTATTCAGTTATTTAGTCATGACCACCTCTATGTGATGCCCTGGACCATAAAACTCTGCTATCTCTAAAAATCTGTAGGAGTTTATGTTCTTTTTTTTCCCCATGACATTATCTTTTTCAAGACAAAAGGAGGAATTCTGCATATTTAGCCAAAAGAGAAAACCCAGGATGGCTAATAACCTCAAATCCATACCACAATTGAAGGAAATGGATTAATCTACAGGGCCCTCAGAAAAGGTATGATAGAATCAATATAAGGCAAAAAAAATGAAACAAACACCTTCCCAACAATTAGAAGTGTCCAAGAGTGTCCAATATGCTACCTAAACAGAGAAGAGATACCTCTTCTTTAGAGGATGATAGGGGCAGCTAGATGGTGCAGTGGGTAGAGCACAGCCTTGGAGTCAGGAGGACCTGAGTTCAAATTTGATCTCAGACACTTGGTAATTACTTAGTTATGTTACCTTGGGCAAGTCACTTATTTCAATTGCTTTGTGAAAAAAAACAAAAGAAAAGAAAACAATAGTAGACAATGACTGGGTAGCAACTGGTTGAAACTGGACAAATCAATTCCTCTTAAAATATAATTTCGGCTACATGGTCTTTGAGTTTCCTTCAAATCTAAACTTCTATGATTCTGTGACATTAAAAATATCACTAGGAAACCCCAAAGGAACAGAAAAAAAATTTAAATGGATATAAGACATTTGAAATATCCATTGTAAAGTTTTGAGGTAGGAAAAATAGTATCTATGCAAAAGAAAGATAAAGGAACAGGAGTGCTATTAATCCTTGATTTTTAAATGCAAACCCCTTCCCAGTCATGCAAAAATAAACAAACAAACAAGCAATGATTTCTGAAAATAATCAATATTTCAAAGAAATAAGAATGGACAGATAAAATTTTAAAAATAGCAAAACTACAGAAATCACTGTGAGCTGACTCATAATTGCTGAAATATTTAAACTAATAAAAATCATGTGATTTACTGGATAGAAATTAGAGTTGAATACCTTGGTTACAATTCCTATATCAGATTATCTTGGGCATAACATTAAACTTCTCAAAATCTTGGTTTCTTCATCTGAAAAAATTGGTAGACCAATATTTCCCCCATGTACCTCATAGGACTGTCACAAGGAAAGTCCTTTGCAAACCATTATGCTTTCTATTAATGGATACACAAACACAAAGAAGAGAAAGAAACACAACAAATAAAATCTATTCAAGTCTGAGTATATCTTATTTATGGGAAATTGATGAATAATACCTTTTATATTTGTAGAAAATATGTTGATTTGATGACTTTTGAGGAAAGTACATTTTATTTATTTCAATATTTTTAGATTCTCTAATTTCATAGAAAATAATATCTATCCATCCATCCATCCATCCATCCATCCATCCATCCATCCATCCATCCATTCATCCATTCGTCCATTCGTTTCTCTATTTATCTATCTAAATATACATACTTGGGTTGGTTTCTTATCCTATCTTATCGAAGAAGATCAAAATGATATCACTATGTTAGAGACAAGTTAGAATGTATTCAACTATGGCTGATAAGACCAATATGAGCTCAGAAAGTTCTACCACAGATTGGGCACAAATAGTTCATGTGAATGCTTGGGATGATTACTGTAAATCTGTACAAGTTCATATATTTAATGTTTCCTTCATCTACTTCAATTCTGCCTTGATCATAGAACACAACATCCTCTCAGATAAGGCTTTCCATGATGGGTGGCCCTATGCCTGGGTCTTCCATGCAAACATATACAGAATACGTTACCTTTCATTTTTTCTTACTTTTTCTGGTTTCTTAGAGACTTTCTTAGAGGACAGAATATTAATGTTAAACAAAACAAAAAGCAACTTTTTTTAAAATTTTATTTATTTAAGGCAATGAGGTTAAATGACTTGCCCAAAGTCACACAGCTAAGCAATTATTAAGTATTTGAAGATGGATTTTAACTCAGGTCCTCCTGACTCCAGGGACAGTACTCTATCCACTGTACAACCTAACTGCCCCAAAAAGTGAATTCTTGTTCACAGCTTTCAGACTTGAAGTTGCCTCCAGTATTTTTACAGTTGAAGAAATTGAAACCCAGAAAGCAGAAGTGATTATCTGAAAGTCAAATTGCTGGAGTAAGTAGAATGTAGTGAATATCAGATTTGAAATTCAGTCATTCCATCCTAAATCTATTTGCTCTGCCACACTGGGAGGATATATTTCTAATTAATATAATTAGCTACTTTCTAAAACCTCCTTGAAAAGAGAATTGGCATCTTTTAGGAAAATAGGTTTATTTATGACCACATTATAATTTTGCATAAGACAAGAGATTGTTTTTCAAATTGCTCTTAATTCAATTTCACTTATAGGGACTCCTAACTTTCAATAAAAAAATTAAATAAGAGATTATATTGGAGAAACTAATCTAAGAGGAGCCTTCATGTCATGTAAGGAATGAATTTAGAGCTAGTTCTGAGAAAGGATTCAGTTCTTGAAAGATCCTAAGAAAGATCTTAAGTGGTGAAATGAACAAAGCCAGTGGTGAGTTTCAGCTAGTTCATACCAGTTAGGTAGAACAAGATATCTAATTTTATGGTGATTTTGGCAAACAGGTTGTTAAAATAGCACTTTGTAATCAGGGCTTTCTCTAAGGTCAGCATCTGTGAAGCTGCCCATTGTGGAAATCACAAATTTATGTTCCTTACTCTTTTTTAAAGTTCATTTCCACAATAGCATTTTCTAAGTTCCCATAGTAATGTTCATTCCATTTATAGGTGAAGAAAAATGGATGGAACTATGTTTACACTATTTATTTATTCATTTCTTAAAACTCATTGTACCCTTGATGAAATACCACATTTCAATTCCCTCATTTTTGTTATTTCAGTAAACAAATATATAATGTAAAGAGAAAAAGTGACAAACAACCAGAGGGTGACAAACTGTCATTTGTTTCTACTTTGTGTTATGCTCAAAATTTCCTCCAGGTATGAGTGCACTGGTAGTCCCTGAATGGTGAAACCAATAGGAAGCTAGAACAAAATGAACTGAAATATAAATGTCAAGGATTATCTTGTGGTTCATGTCAGAAGCCATGGCACTGAAATACTATATATATATATATATATATATATATATATATATATATATATATATATATATATGTTCTGTTTTAAGCTATTTTCTTGTAATAATGAACTTATGGCATAGTGAAACAATTAGACTAATTGGTCAGATTGATAAGATTGGTAAGATAGTCAGAAATAAAAGTCAAATCTATGACTATGAAATGTAACAATTAATTGGCTCATATTAGTTCTGAACTCCCATCTTTATTATCATCAAAACTATACTTCTAAGCAGCCATAAATAAGTATTTCTTTTCTAGGAATGAATAGTATCATTATACAGTCTAGTCCTGATAAGAGACTATATTTCTAATGTTTATTATTACTAGATTGACCATATGGTGATGAATTCTTTCATCTTGCCAACCCATGAAATAAAGAAAAATACGAAATGACCCTTAATTTGGACAATTTTCTTTTTCCAATAATGATTGAAGAGTGTCAGAAAAGATTCACGAATATTGTAAGCTATCTATAAACACTTGAATTTTGTTGTTATTCAGTCATTTAGTCATGACCAACCTCTTAATGGCCCATAGGCCAGAAATCCCTTCTAACTCCACTTAAAATCTGTACAAGTTCATGTTCCTTTTTCCCATGATACAATCCTTTTCATTTTACTATACTATACTATACTATACTATTGCATTCTCTATACTATTTCACTCTCTACTATCCACTTTTACTTTCAATCTTTCCTAACATCTGTATCTTTTCCAGTGGGTTCCATCTTCCCATTATGTATTTAACCTTCAGCTTCAGTACTTGACTTTCCAGTGAATATTCTGAATTAATAATAATTTAAGAAGTTCTAACCTTTTAAATTAGAATTAATGATAAAAATAAGAATATTTTAAAAATAACTTTTGAATGTGATTCCATCTTACTCTTGTCAGCCTGAATGGACATTACTCCTCCTACACCGTCTTCTAACCAAAATGAATTTTTTCCTGTTCCTTACTCATGACATTCTATCTCTCATATCCTTTGTACTAGCCATCTGGCAATTCTGAAATTCACTCATTCCATATTTACTGTATTCTGCATGAAGTCTTTAATGATCATTTAAATATATTTACACCCTTCCTTTGTTGTGAGCAAAATTTACTTAAAAAATAAACTGAGGTAATTCTTTGTACAAAACAACATCCATTCTATTTATTTCTGGTTATGTCAAAAAGATAGTTCCCCTTTTGTAGGTTTTAGGGAATGTAGAAAAAATACAAAAAAGATGACATCATGGAATCGATGATGATATGGTAGATTACAGAGCTGAGGAGTGGGGAACAATATAGTTGGTTGAAAGTTTGGTAATGGGAGATAGCAACAACCCCCTCCTTTCTCTCTAGACCAGCCCTTTGTGTACAGCAAATCTGGCATAGCTAAAGGATAGCTTAGTGGAGTAAAGATACTAGATCCACTCCCTTGTGTTCATAGGCATTACCCAGGTCAGTTCAATTCCTTGAAAGTAGAATATATCAGTGATTAGCAGGAAATTTGGATTTCTAAATAGACCATTTGAAACTGAGCTATTTTCAGAGACGGAGAATCATGACTTATGAAATTACAGGGCAAAATCAGTTCATTGTAAATAGGATCAATAAGAAAATGACAGAATCAAACATCTCCAATGGTACTTTATATTTAATGACTTTATATATGTATATATATATATATATATTTCCATATAAAAACTTTATATTATTATATCTTTGTATATATGCTATTTGTGACAGAAATATCAAGTTTATATACACACATAAACACATAGCTATGTGTGTCTGAATGTGTATTTGTAAATTGATTGGAAATCATTTCAATCTCTGTACTTTCATTTCCAGAATCTGGCACATAATAGATAAAATATACTTTTTTGATTTCACTATTGATATATCAGTTATAGTGCCCGCTATAATAATCTTTAAACCCCAAGATGCCATAGATTTGTAGCAAGAATTTTTCTTTGACAAGAAAAAATGGTATCATAGAAATCTAACTTATCCATGAGATAATAACAGGAATAAAATTTATCAGTTTGTTATTCTTCTTCCATTTACTTTGACACTAGGAGAACAACAGATGATGAAAATAAGAATCACAATTTTATGGCTAAAACACATTTCAAAGGTTGCCAAAAGCATGAATATATTCCTTCTGTGAAAAGGAGGAGCTTAATGCATATTTAATACCCAGGATCAAAGAAGCTATGTTTTTGAAATAATTCTTCAGGTGGTTGATAGATAAGTATTAATATATGACTTTTAAAATATGTTAATCCTTTTGAAGTGATGAGATATTGATGGAAACCTGAAAACCTGATGCCTTATTCAAATATGGGTCAATATGAGAAGAAAAAAGAACATCACTTTTATTTATATTTTAGATCAGTTTCTTGTTTTGAAGTGCTAAAATTTTAGTTTTATTTTTCCTTTTCTAAGAGTGTAAGTTGTATGAATGTTTTTATGTGTAAACAAGTTTGTGTGTATATACGTGTGCATATGTATGTGTGTTGATTAAAAATAATTAAACTAAAATATCATTGAAAACAGTTGGGAGTTCTGGTAAAATGATAGTTGCATTAGTGCTTGTCCAGAAACATTTTTCTAGTCTCAAAATTGCTTATTGACCAACAAAATATGGAACAGTGCAAAGTTTTCTGTATTTTAATTCAGAGGAGCTAAGTAGAAATCACATTTCATCTACATATATGTTGAGTGAGTTAGGGCCAAGCCACTAACCTCAATGTCCTAAGTCTCCTTCTGACTCTTAATCTTTCATCTATTCAAAACTGTGCTAAGACTAGAATAAACATTATGTACATTTTTGATATGTATAAATGAATTGATTTTGAGCTCTCTTAAGCATAAATAGGATAGTTGTTTGTACTAACTCACTGGGAAAATGCAATTTAATGTAATTAAAAATTTCTTGGAGAGAATTAAGTATTTATTCAGATAGCAATTTAGGATGTTATTAGACATCTTTAGTTAAATTAAAGTTTTTACTATATTAGGTCCAGAGTTTCAGAGAAATATTAACTGGAAATATAGAACTCATCCAAAAACCCATGACATTCAAAAAGTGCAATCCAGATATTTAAAAATATAATTTTTAATGACACTGTTGACCCTTCTGTATGCAATTTTGAAAATTAACTAATACAATGGGAATATATGCAACCCAGAATACTCTGGTTCAAGCTTTAACTATTTTCTAAATTCAGGACTTTACAATAATATGATTTATATAGCCATGTGTAAATTATGACTTAATTTTTTCTTATATGTCAATTCAATAAAATGAATAAAATCATGCATGGTAAAAAGGATCCACTTTTTTAGAGGCATTCATATATTGCCCCTCCACTATATTTTTAAACTTGTTTTTATATCAATAATCATGAAAAGGAAAAGAAAGTTAAAACTGAGCAATGATTTTCAAACTCTCTGGTCTCAGAACCTTTTATACTCTTAAAATTATTGATGACTTCAGAATACATTTTCATGTAGCTTCTATCTATAGATATTTATAGATATATCTAGTTATATCTCTCTGTGTATATATTTAAGTGTATGTGGAGATATATAGATATATTTATAGATATCAGAAATTGAAACTGATATAATTTTAAATATTAATTTATTACTTCATTAAGATAAAAATATGCCCATTTCATATGTTAATTATTTTTCTATTTTCTAAAACAAGAAATAATAAGAAATTGAACTATTTCACCTGTTTTTGTGAAATCTTTAATGTCTTACTTAAAAAGAAAATTGTTATCCTATATTTTTCTGCATTCAATCTATTGTGTTATGTTGTTTTGGTTGACGTGTATAAAGAATACAATCTCACAGATACAGTAGGAAAAGAGAAGAGTTTAATAGGGATATTATGTCTTAATATTATTATTTTTTCCTTTTAGACTCCTGAAAGTGTTTCAGGGATCCCAGAGACCTCAGATTAATCTTTGAAAAACTATTAGTTTAGGGATAATTGTGAAAGGCTAGCATTCTGACTATGAGTTGACAATGTTGTCCCTGTTTCTACTCAAAGGGACAAGGATGCTTAGGCTAAAGAAAACAAGATAAAGGAATGTGATAGCTATACAAAAATTTTGGATAGTCTATTATGTAAGAAAGAGATTAGAATTGTTCTTCTTGGTTTCAGTTAGTAGAACTAGAAGCAATGAATATGTGAGAATTTCAGTGAGATAGGTTTTAACTTTAATAGAAATACTAACAATTTTGCAGTTTTGAAAACCATTTTCAGTACTTTTAGGTCTTGGAATTGAGATAGACAATCAGTTGCTTAATGCAGTAGGATTTTCGGTTCAGGTATAGATTGGGTTAATATTTTTTTAGGTTTATTTAATTCAGAAATTCTGCAACTTTTTAAATCTCAAATCTATTTAAAGTGATCAATGCAAAATGGGAATCATGTGAAAATACTTAATAATAAAATGCTAAGTTAAATTTCTTAATGCCAGTGATATTTCACTAAGAATTTTGTTTTCTACCATCAAACATCCAAAAAAAAAGTTTTTAGATTATTTTTATTTCCAAAATATAGCCATTTTATCACAAAAGAATCAGTGGAAACAAAAGTTCAAAGTGTTAGTAAGATTGTGGGAAATGTTATTACAGAATTCAGTATGGCATTTTTTATTTATCTTGAATAATTTTAAATCAATACCATGGATATTAAGAACCTGACTGGTCAGCTCACCATTAGTTTTCACTCAACTGAAAAACTTTTAAAGTTAATTACAAAACAGCAAATCTCCAGTGAATATTCAAGGAAAAAGTCAAAATAATGAAGGAACCAGGAGCTGAAAGATAAAATTGAAGCATACAACTTAAATTGGCATCATTGGATCTCAGGAGACAGAAGGTTGTAAAGTTATATGATAATGGTATGATAGCCTAGAAAAGAAAGGAAAGGAAAAAGAGTCAGTTATAATAGAGAATCAAACTTTAAAATAATATTAAAATGCTTACCAGTCATATCTTTTACATTCAAATTTAAATTCTTTGACTTCCTTGTATTTGTCTGGAACTGTCATTTCATTAGCACAAAATTTCCTGGTAAAGAAATAAATTTGGTTAAGGCTGAGCAGCACTTATTTTACAGTATACAATTTAAGGACTATACGAGGCATTCAGAAATCAAATGACTTACCCAGAAATGCATAGGTTATATATGTCAAGGGAAGAAATTCAGTGCAGATCTTCCTGAATTCAAGACTAACTTTCTATGGACTGATCCAAGCTACCTCTCCTTTTTATAAGTTCTTAGGTCTTTATTAATATTCAAAAATGGTTGTTCTTTGAGAGGTCATAGGCAGATGTGAATAGATTGTTATCTGAATCATTAGAGGGAGTATTCACATTAATGATAACCAATCCACTATAGTATTAATGTAGCAAGAAAAAATATATTGTAGCTATTATATATAAGTTTTCAAATTTTAAAATTATATTCAAATACAAAAATAAGAACTCAGAAATATCTATATTCCATTTATGTTGCTGTTTTCATTGTTTTATTGCTACTGAGAAAAAAAAATTAATTTGCAATTACATATTTGAATAGGAAAAGTATTTTAGGGAAAAGAATATATTTCACCAGACTACTACTATATGACTTTTCTCTGTATCTACCTTCTCTCATCCACAATCTTATGAGGTTTATGGCTTCGCTTATGCTTTAGAATAATAAGGAAAAATAATCATATTTGTAAAATTTCTTGAACAACAAACTAGATAAAAAAGTTAATATGAGGGCTAAAAACATAAGGAAAAAAAACTTGTGATTTATCAGCATAGGGAACTTATTACTTTAAGGCAGGTCTCAATAAGATTATAAGTCAATGGATAAATTCTAAGAAGTCACCTAAAGCACACAAAGATTAAGGGACATGGCAGACATTGCATAGGCAGAATTTGAGTCCATATATTTCTGAATCTAGGAACTCTATTCATTATGCCACAGTACATCAATTTATAAAGGAAATCAATGAATAGATAAATGAAAGGACAATATGGAATTCTAGTTAATAAGAGGAGGCATAAGATATAGTCTGAATAAAGAGAAAGTCTGACTGTTGAACTGGCATCAGTGATACAGCGACAAATGAGAAAGAAACAGAGAGAGAGAGAGAGAGAGAGAGAGAGAGAGAGAGAGAGAGAGAGAGAAGACAAAGCAAATTGCATGGAATATACAAGGAAGAGCTAATGGAGCATGGGAACAAGTGTCTCATAGCATGAGTAAGTATAAGGTTCCATTGTGTTCTCCATTAATGGACAATTTACTTGCATCCATGAATCCATGAGATTATACATCTATAGAATCATAGAAGTCCTTTGATTTCCTTGAATGCAATACACTATGCACTATGCCATTATTATAATTATGATTAATTGCTTTAGCAACTTCGATTATAAGCATGCTAAGAGGTACTGTGAATGGAACACTTAGAGTCAGTAAGATCTGAGTTTGAATCTGAGCTCAGACATTTCCTAACTGTGTATACCTGGGAAAGTCACTTAAACTCTATTTACTTCAGTTTCTTCATCTGTAAAATGGAGATAATATTTGCACTTAACTCCTTGAGTTATTCCATGTGTCAAATAAAATATTTATAAAGGATTTTGCAAATCTTAAAATACTATATAGATGGTAGTTGTTATCATTGTGAATCACAAATAATATGTCTTATGAAGTAGATAGAAAACCAGGATTGTAGTAAGAAAGATTGACTAAGTGACCCTGCCCAAATTAATTTAACCTCTCAATTCCCTTAAGCAATTTTTAAAAAACAGGCATTATAATTGCAATCTGCATTTGCCTGAAAGAATAAACTCTTCATAGACTCTAAGTTTTTTTCTCCAGCAATCTCCTAGGAAAATAAAATTGAAATAGGTAAATTAAACATAATATTAAAGACCCCACTCCCAAATTATTTTAAATTCTTATAAAAGGAATTTTTATATAATGTTCATAAAATTGCCTAACTTTTAATTCTACTTTTACTAGTTATAACTTTGTAAAAATTATTGCTCAAACATGAATTTAACTTCATTATGGAAAACAGTTCAATGGATTGACTATCTAGTAGAGTATTTCATGGAGGGATGATGATATCAAACCATTTGTGTAAATTTTTTAAGGTAGATGCAAATGACACCTTGGGGATTTTTTTCTTTAAGAAATGAAATGAAACAATCGAAATTAAAATAAACTTTTGGTGTCAAAGTCCTGAATTCTATCTTTAATTCTATCTACCTTTAATTTACCACTGAAATATCTGATAGAATGAAGTGAAAATAATCCTTTAGTGAACTGAGATAGTTAATAGTTCTACCAGTGCACCTTTAAAACAGACATTTCAATCAAGTGAAGAACATTTGCAACCTTGGACCCTGAAATATTTTGATCAGATAAAACAGATTTATAGGAATATAGATTTTGAGATGAAAGGGATCATGGAGTTCATCTAATTCTGCCCAGAGAAGAAATTGGAGACACACAAGACTTAGTGACTCATCTAAAATCGTTCAGATAATGAATAAATTGTAAAACTGGGATAAGGACTCATATTCTCTGATTCTGGATCCAGTATTCTTTCCATTGTGCCACAACAATTGTCAAGTTTCTGATTGTTTAACTGTGTATGATCACTTTTTTTTCCCCTATAAAAGCCTGAGCACATTATAGGATTTCAGAGGTATTATCTTTCGGGGATGTGGTCAACAATAGGTCTCATTTGATATTCACAACAGATTTAGCCAGGGCTAAAAACCTGGTTCGTTTTGTTTTCTTGCTTTAAAAACTGGAGTATTGTTAATGACATAATTTTTCAAAGCAAGTCACATCTTCATTCTTTCGCTTGAGGGTAGCTGCAGCAATATTTAAACAAACTTAATCATGTTTGATAATGGGTTAGATGCATGACAGTTTCATTTATATTATAAACTATCACAAGGATGAATGAATATAGGTAATACTAGATCTGTTGAGGATTCATAATAATTGGGTGTTTAGAATATTGAAATTTCTAGTAATTTTACCCATCTTGATATGACTTGTAAAATTCTGCACAGATTTCTCCTAAAGAAGATTCATAGAAGGCTGAAAATGGATAGGGCCTGAAAAAAATCACCTAGCCTAAATTCCTCTTTCCCATTTTCCATATAAAGAGACAGGCAGAGAACACAACTGAAGTTTTTCTAAAATGATTGTGGAAATTAAACACTTTCATTTAGTTGTCTTTTTTTCTTTCCGTGAAATCAAATAACAAATTAAGGATCTTTTGCCTTTTTTTTTAAGAACATGTTTATGTATGATTGAAGTTTGTACAACACTCCAGAAAAGCCATCAGGTGTTAGATTTAAAAATAAAATCAAAAGCATTTTCTGACATAGAGGTACACATGAAAAATTAGGATGCCAACATCTCTGTGAGAAGTTGTAGAAAGTGCATGTCTAATTTGAATCTGACACCCACTTAACACAGCAGAAATAAGATACTATACTGTAAACAAAACGGTACAATAAAGGATCATTGTAAATTTACATAAGAATAGTTCATAAACATTTTGGTCTTTGATAACATTTTTATATAAAATGAATAAAAAACCTTTAGACAGCTGTCATCACTCAAGATTACTTTTCACCTAAATGCACACAGACGTAGTTTATACAGCAATATATTGATGCACCTTTACATGGATATTAAACTATGATTACTGCTTGTTACTGTGATGTGCATTATCCAATCAACAATATCCATAATTGAAATACTCTTACATTGTGTATTCTTGTCATGTTGTAACTATAAAAACATGAAAATATAACTTTACATTATTTCAATTATATACATTAATTCAAGCTTGACAAAGAGATTTGTTAAGTTACAATTTTCAGAAGAGTTGGCCCAGAGCTACAATGAATCGCTTTCCACTGTATACAGTCATTTCTTTTTAGTTTTTAAAAACCAATTTTGAGTACCATAGGGATAAAATTTGTCTGCAATTTGGTCATTCTAGCCATGATGATTAATTAAAGTAAAAATGCACCTCCCACATTCCAGATGAGGAGTAATGCATTAAAATTTCATGGATTATCTCAGAACATGTGGTTCAGAGAGAGCTAAGTTTGATGAAGATGATGGGAATATTATGGGCTACCTCCTTGGTATGAGGATTAATTTCTTTTTTTTGTTCAACTTAAACTAAGTAGAATTCCTCCCTTCCCTTTTATGGAATAAATAGACATGAATCATAAAAGCACTTTTCAAAAAGGTAAGGACTCCATTAATGCTTAATAGAAACAAAAGATGTTTAAAAAAAAAGAACTGGTAGATGTTCAGGAATGAATAGCAATTTAAAATTTTAAATAAAATCTCAGATTTTATTTAAAAATAAAGGAAGAAGTGTTGTTATAAAGGGTGACATAACACTTTTTAAAAATGACATAAAGATCTTCCTTCAAAGAGTTCCGGAAATGTGGTATCTTAGCCACAATGGAAATACTTAGATTGTTTTTGCACCTGAAAGAATGAATAAAATTCGACCACTATAGGGCTATTTGCTGATGCAATCAATGGAAGAAAAACATAT